>NW_028147015.1:149803-329179 GCF_905368555.1 Meleagris gallopavo
TTTGGGGTATGGGGTCACGTGTGGGGTTATGGGGTCACGTATGGGGTTATGGGGTCACTTATGGGGTCATGTGGGGTTATGGGGTCACGTGTGGGGTTATGGGGTCACTTATGGGGTCACGTGTGGGGTTATGGGGTCACTTATGGGGTTATGGGGTCACTTATGGGGTCAGTGTATGGGGTTATAGGGTCACCTATGGGGTCACGTGTGGGGTTATGGGGTCACTATGGGGTTATGGGGTCAGGTATGGGGTCACGTATGGGGTTATGGGGTCACCTATGGGGTTATGGGGTCAGTATGGGGTCACTGTGGGGTTTGGGGTCACGTATGGGGTTATGGGGTCAGGTATGGGGTCACGTGTGGGGTTATGGGGTCACTTATGGGGTCACGTGTGGGGTTAGTGGTATGGGGTTTGGGGTCACTTATGGGGTCACTTATGGGGTTATGGGGTCACTTATGGGGTCACGTGTGGGGTTATGGGGTCACGTGTGGGGTTATGGGGTCACTTATGGGGTCACGTGTGGGGTTATGGGGTCACGTATGGTCATATGGGGTTATGGGGTCAGGTATGGGGTCACGTGTGGGGTTATGGGGTCACTTATGGGGTCATGGGGTCACGTGTGGGGTTATGGGTGGTATATGGGGTTATGGGGTCACTTATGGGGTTATGGGGTCACTTATGGGGTTATGGGGTCACTTATGGGGTCACGTGTGGGGTTATGGGGTCACCTGTGGGGTTATGGGGTCACTTATGGGGTCACGTGTGGGTTATGGGGTCACCTTTATGGGGTCACGTGTGGGGTTATGGGGTCAGGTATGGGTCACGTGTGGGTTATGGGGTCACTTATGGGGTCACTGGGTATGGGGTTATGGGGTCAGTATGGGGTCACGTGTGGGTTATGGGGTCACTTATGGGGTCACGTGTGGGGTTATGGGGTCACTTATGGGGTTATGGGGTCACTTATGGGGTCACGTGTGGGGTTATGGGGTCACCTATGGGGTTATGGGGTCACTTATGGGGTCACGTGTGGGGTTATGGGGTCACTTATGGGTTATGGGGTCACTTATGGGGTCACGTGTGGGGTTATGGGGTCACTTATGGGGTCACGTGTGGGGTTATGGGGTCACTTATGGGGTCACGTGTGGGGTTATGGGGTCACTATGGGGTTATGGGGTCACTTATGGGGTCACTGTACGGGTTATGGGGTTACTATGGGGTTATGGGGTCATTATGGGGTCACGTGTGGTTATGGGGTCACTATGGGGTCACTTGGGTTATGGGGTCAGGTATGGGGTCACGTGTATGGGGTTATGGGGTCAGGTATGGGTCACGTGTGGGGTTATGGGTCTAGGGGTCTATGGGGTCACGTATGGGTCACTTATGGGGTCATGGGGTTATGGGGTCACTGGGTAGGGTGTCATATGGGGTCACTGTATGGGGTTATGGGGTCACTATGGGGTTATGGGGTCACTATGGGGTCACGTGTGGGGTTATTGGGTCACGTATGGGGTCATTATGGGGTCACTATGGGGTCATGGGGTTATGGGGTCAGGGTTATGGGGTCACGTATGGGTTATGGGGTTATGGGGTCACGTGTTGGGTTATGGTATGGGTCACGTATGGGGTTATGGGGTCACGTATGGGGTCACGTTAGGGGTTATGGGTCACCTATGGGGTTATGGGGTCACTTATGGGTCACTATGGGTTATGGGGTCATATGGGGTTTTGGGGTTATGGGGTCACCTATGGGGTCACTATGGGTCACTTATGGGTTATGGGGTCACTTATGGGGTAATGGGGTCATTATGGGGTCACTATGGGGTCATATGGGTTTATGGGGTTATGGGGTCACTTATGGGGTCACTTATGGGGTTATGGGGTCATGTATGGGTCACTTATGGGTTATGGGGTCAGAGGGGTTATGGGGTCATTTTTGGGATTATGGGTTATGGGGTGTCAGCTATGGGGTCACTTATAGGGTCTTATGGGGTCACTTACGCTATGGGGTCGCTTATGGGATTATGGGATCAGGTATGGGGTCTCTTTTGGGGTTATGGGGTTATGGGGTCACTTATTGGGTCACGAATGGGGTTATGAGGTCACTTATGGGGTCACTTATGGGGTTATGGGGTTATGGGGTCAGGTATGGGGTCACTTATGGGGTTATGTGTTCACCTATGGGGTCACGAATGGGGTTATGGGGTCAGTTATGGGGTCACTTATGGGTTTATGGGGTTATGGGGTCACCTATGGGGTCACGTATGGGGTTATGGGGTCACTTATGGGGTCACGTGTGGAGTTATGGGGTTATGGGGTCACTTATGGGGTCACGTATGGGGTTATGGGGTCACCTATGGGATCACGTTTGGAGTTATGGGGTCAGGTATGGGGTCACTTACGGGGTTATGGGGTTAGTTTATGGGGCAGCTATAGGGCAGTTATAGGGTATGGGGCAGCTATGGGGCAGCTATAGGGCATCTATGGGGCAGCTGTGGGGCACTTATGGGTCAGCTATGGGGCAGCTATAGGGCACTTATAGGACAGTTATGGGGCAGCTATAGGGCAGCTATGGGTCAGCTATGGGGCACTTATGGGTCAGCTATGGGGCAGCTATAGGGCACTTATAGGACAGTTATGGGGCAGTTATAGGGCAGCTATGGGTCAGCTATGGGGCACTTATGGGTCAGCTATGGGGCAGTTATGGGGCAGCTATTGGGCAGCTATAGGGCAGCTATGGGTCAGCTATGGGGCACTTATGGGTCAGCTATGGGGCAGTTATGGGTCAGCTATGGGGCAGCTATAGGGCGGCTATGGGCCAGCTATGGGGCACTTATGGGGCAGCTATGGGGCAGTTATAGGGCAGTTATGGGGCAGCTATGGGGCACTTATGGGTCAGCTATGGGTCAGCTGTAGGGCAGCTATAGGGCAGCTATGAGGCAGCTATAGGGCACTTATAGGACAGTTATGGGGCAGCTATAGGGCAGCTATGGGTCAGCTATGGGGCACTTATGGGTCAGCTATGGGGCAGTTATGGGGCAGCTATTGGGCAGCTATAGGGCAGCTATGGGTCAGCTATGGGGCACTTATGGGGCAGCTATGGGGCAGTTATGGGGCAGCTATTGGGCAGCTATAGGGCAGCTATGGGTCAGCTATGGGGCACTTATGGGTCAGCTATGGGGCAGTTATGGGGCAGCTATGGGGCAGTTATAGGGCAGTTATAGGGCAGCTATGGGGCAGCTATGGGGCACTTATGGGGCAGTTATGGGGCAGCTATAGGGCAGCTATGGGGCAGCTGTGGGGCAGCTATGGGACAGCTATGGGGCAGCTATAGGGCACTTATAGGACAGTTATGGGGCAGCTATAGGGCAGCTATGGGCCAGCTATGGGGCAGCTTATGGGTCAGCTATGGGGCACTTATGGGTCAGCTATGGGGCAGTTATGGGGCAGCTATAGGGCACTTATAGGGCAGTTATGGGGTAGCTATAGGGCAGTTATAGGGCAGCTATGGGGCAGCTATGGGGCACTTATGGGTCAGCTATGGGGCAGCTATGGGGCAGCTATGGGGCACAGCCCCACTCGTACTGTTGCGCTGCAGTTCATCGTCGCTCAGAGCGCTGTGGGGCGGCTGCTCCTATGGGGTCGGGGGGGGGAAAGGGGAGTGGGTGCCCCATAGCGCTGCCCCAAAGATCCCCCGGCCCCATAGATCCACCCCATAACCCCCCTCACCCCATAGCCCTCCCAGCCCATAGATCCACCCCATAACCCCCCACCCCATAGTGCCCCCACCACGAAGCCACTCCAGACCCATAGATCCACCCTATACTCAACTCCCCCCATAACCCCATAACAAGTAGAACCCCATATAACCCCATACAACCCCATAGAACCCCATATAACCCCATATAACCCCATACAACCCCATAGAACCCCATAGAACCCCATATAACCCCATACAACCCCATAGAACCCCATATAACCCCATATAACCCCATAGAACCCCATAGAACCCCATATAACCCCATATAACCCCATAGAACCCCATAGAACCCCATATAACCCCATATAACCCCATAGAACCCCATAGAACCCCATATAACCCCATAGAACCCCATAGAACCCCATAGAACCCCATATAACGCCACATAACCCACACAACCCCATACAACCCCATACAACACTATATAACCCCATATAAACCCACAACCCCATACAACACTATATAACCCCATATAAACCCACAACCCCATACAACCCCATACAACCCCATACAACCCCATACAACCCCATACAACCCCAAACAACCCCATACAACCCCATACAACCCCATACAACCCCAAACAACCCCATACAACCCCATACAACCCCAAACAACCCCATACAACCCCAAACAACCCCATACAACCCCATACAACCCCATACAACCCCAAACAACCCCATACAACCCAATAAAACCCCACATAACCTCATATAACCCCACACAACCCCATATTACCCCATATAACCTCATATAACCCCATACAATCCCATACAACCCCAAATAACCCCATAAAACCCCATACAACCCCACACAACCCCATAGAACCCCATACAACCCCACACAACCCCATATAAACCCACACAACTCCATGCAAGCCCATACAACCCCACACAACCCCATACAACCCCATACAACCCCATACAACCCCATAAAACCCCACATAAACTCATATAACCCACACAACCCCATATTACCCCATATAACCTCATATAACCACATACAATCCCATACAACCCCAAATAACCCCATAAAACCCCATACAACCCCATACAACCGCACACAACCCCATATAAACCCACACAACCCCATGCAAGCCCATATAACCCCATACAACACCATGCAACCCCATATAACCCCATACAACCCCATATAACCCCATATAACGCCATATAACCCCACACAACGCCATACAACCCCATACAATCCCATACAACCCCATACAACCCCATACAACCCCATACAACCCCATAGAACCCCATACAACCCCATAGAACCCCATAGAACTCCATACAATCCCATATAACTCCAAATAACCCTACACAACACCACACAACCCCATATAAACCCACAACCCCATCAACCCCATACAACCCCATACAACCCATACAACCCCATACAACCCCCTATAACCCCATACAACCCCATACAACCCCATATAAACCCTTACAAGCCGATATAACCCCATACAACCCCATATAAGCCCATACAACCCCATATATCCCCATACAACCCCATACAACCCCATACAACCCCATACAACCCCATACAACCCCATACAACCCCAAACAACCCCATACAACCCCAAACAACCCATATAACCCATACAACCCCTTACAACCCCATACAACCCCATACAACCCCATCAACAACCCATACAACCCCATACAACCCCATACAACCCCATACAACCCCAATCAACCCCATACAACCCCATATAACCCACACAACCCCAAATAACCCCATACAAACCGCACACAAACCCATATAACCCAAACAACCCCATGCAAGCCCATACAACCCCACACAACCCCATGCAACCCCATATAACCCCATACAACCCCATATAACCCATATAACGCCATATAACCCCACACAAACCCCATACAACCCCATACAACCACATACAACCCCATAGAACCCCATAGAACCCCATAGGACCCCATAGAACCCCATACAATCCCATATAACTCCAAATAACCACACCACACAAACCCCATACAACCCACAATAAACCCACAACCCATACAACCCTACAACCCATACAACCCATACAACCCATACAACCCCATACAACCCATACAACATACACCATTACAACCCCATACATACCCATAACCATAACCCATACAACCCCATACAACCCCATATAACCCCATACAACCCAACAACCCCATACAACCCCATACAACCCCATCACAACCCCATACAACCCCATACAACCCCATACAACCCCATACAACCCCATACAACCCCATACAACCCCATATAACACCATACAACCCCATACAACCCATACAACCCATAAACCAAACCCATACAACCCCATAAAAACCCCATACAACCCCATACAACCCCCATACACCCCCATAGAACCCCATACACTCCCATAGAACCCCATACACCCCCATAGAACCCCATACACTCCCATAGAACCCCATACAACCCCATAGAACCCATACAACCCATACAACCCCATACAACCCCATACAACCCCATAACAACCCCATACAACCCATACAAAACCCCATATAACCCATACAACCCTTACAAACCCCATAACAACCCCATACAACAACATACAACCCCATATAACCCCACACAACCCCACACAACCCATAAATCCCATACAACCCACACATACAACCCCATACAACACCCATAATACCCAATAAAACCCCATACACCTCATATATACCCCACACAAACCCAAATAACCCAATCCATAACCCATATAACCCCATACAACCCCACAACAACCCCATACAACCCCAAATAACCCCATACAACCCATATACAAACCCATACATCCCCACTATAACCACATAATGACACACCCACAAACCCCACACAACACCATAAAACCACATCATAACCCCAATTATCCCCATATAACCCATAATACCCCACACAACCCCCATACAACCCACTAAATCCCATAAACCCCAATAACCCGATAACCCCACATCAAACCCATACACCCAAATAACCCATACAACCCCATACCAACCCATAATAACCCCACACACCCCATAATGACCCCACACATCCATAATGACCCCACACACCCCATAATGACCCCACACATCCCATAATACCCCACACACCCCATAATAACCCCATAAAACCCATATGACCCCACATCCCATAATGACCCCATAAAACCCCATAATGACCCCACACACCCCATAATGACCCCACACATCCCATAATGACCCCACACACCCCATAATGACCCCAACCATCCCATAATGACCCCACACACCCCATAATGACCCCACACATCCCATAATGACCCCACACACCCCATAATGACCCCACACACCCCATAATAACCCCACACACCCCATAATGACCCCACACATCCCATAATAACCCCACACACCCCATAATGACCCCACACACCCCATAATGACCCCACACACCCCATAATAACCCCACACATCCCATAATGACCCCACACATCCCATAATAACCCCACACACCCCATAATGACCCCACACATCCCATAATGACCCCACACATCCCATAATAACCCCACACATCCCATAATGACCCCACACATCCCATAATGACCCCACACATCCCATAATGACCCCACACACCCCATAATAACCCCACACATCCCATAATAACCCCACACATCCCATAATGACCCCACACATCCCATAATGACCCCACACACCCCATAATGACCCCACACACCCCATAATGACCCCACACATCCCATAATGACCCCACACACCCCATAATGACCCCACACATCCCATAATGACCCCACACACCCCATAATAACCCCACACATCCCATAATGACCCCACACATCCCATAATGACCCCACACACCCCATAATAACCCCACACATCCCATAATAACCCCACACATCCCATAATGACCCCACACCATCCCATAATGACCCCACACACCCCATAATGACCCCACACATCCCATAATGTCCCCTGCAATCCCATAATGACCCCACACATCCCATAATAACCCCACACACCCCATAATAACCCCACACATCCCATAATGACCCCACACATCCCATAATGACCCCACACATCCCATAATGACCCCACACACCCCATAATGACCCCACACATCCCATAATAACCCCCCATGACCCCTCATAACCCCACACATCCCATAATAACCCCCCATGACCCCTCATAACCCCACACACCCCATAATAACCCCCCATGACCCCTCATAACCCCACACATCCCATAATAACCCCCCATGACCCCCCATGACCCCACACAATCCCATAATGACCCCACACATCCCATAATAACCCCACACATCCCATAATAACCCCACACATCCCATAATAACCCCACACATCCCATAATAACCCCACAATAACCTCACACCCGTAACCGCTCCCCCTCCCCCCCCGCCCCGTTCCCGCGCTCACCCCGCTCAGTTTCCGCTCCCCGCTCCCCTCCTCGCTGGGCTCCATCGGCTGCTTCCGCCGCGCTCCGACCTGCGGCCCACAGCGCTCCTTAACCGCCCTAGAGCGCTCCATTGTGCCCCATAGCGCCCCATAGAGCTCCATAGCGCCCCATAGCGCCCCAGAGCGCCCCATAGAGCTCCGTAGTGCCCCATAGCGCCCCATAGAGCTCCATAGCGCCCCATAGCGCCCCATAGAGCTCCATAGCGCCCCATAGCGCCCCAAAATCCGCCCCGTAGAGCTCCATACCGCCCCATAGCGCCCCAAAATCCGCCCCATAGAGCTCCATAGCGCCCCATAGCGCCCCAAAATCCGCCCCATAGAGCTCCATAGCGCCCCATAGCGCCCCGAAATCCGCCCCGTAGAGCTCCATAGCGCCCCATAGCGCCCCATAGCGCCCCATAGCACCCCATAGAGCTCCATAGCACCCCATAGCACCCCATAGAGCCCCATAGCACCCCATAGCGCCCCATAGAGCTCCGTAGTGCCCCATAGCGCCCCAGAGCGCCCCATAGAGCTCCGTAGTGCCCCATAGCGCCCCATAGCGCCCCATAGAGCTCCATAGCGCCCCATAGCGCCCCATGGAGCTCCATAGCGCCCCATAGCGCCCAAAAGCGCCCCGTAGAGCTCCATAGCGCCCCATAGCGCCCCATAGCGCCCCATAGAGCTCCATAGCGCCCATAGCGCCCCATAGAGCTCCATAGCGCCCCATAGCGCCCCAAAATCCGCCCGTAGAGCTCCATAGCGCCCCATAGCGCCCCAGAGCGCCCCATAGAGCGCTCCATAGCGCCCCAAAATCCGCCCCGTAGAGCTCCATAGCGCCCCATAGCGCCCCATAGAGCTCCATAGCGCCCCATAGCGCGCCATAGAGCTCCAAAGCTCCCCATAGCGCCCCATAGCGCCCCATAGATCTCCATAGCGCCCCATAGCGCGCCATAGAGCTCCAAAGCTCCCCATAGCGCCCCATAGAGCTCCATAGCGCCCCATAGCGCCCCATAGATCTCCATAGCGCCCCATAGCGCGCCATAGAGCTCCAAAGCTCCCCATAGCGCCCCATAGAGCTCCATAGCGCCCCATAGCGACCCATAGCGACCCATAGCGCCCCATTGCGCCCCATAGCGCCCCATAGAGCCCAAAGCACCCCATAGCGCCCCATAGAGCTCCATAGCGACCCATAGCGCCCCATTGCGCCCTATAGCGCCCATAGCACCCCATAGCGCCCCATAGCGCCCCATAGAGCCCCATAGCACCCCATAGCGCCCCATAGCACCCCATAGCGCCCCATAGCGCCCCATAGAGCCCCATAGCGCCCCAAATCCGCCCATAGCGCCCCATAGAGCTCCATAGCGCCCCATAGCGCCCCATTGCACCCCATAGAGCTCCATAGCGCCCCATAGAGCCCCATAACGCCCCCAAATCCGCCCCATAGTGCCCCATAGAGCTCCATAGCGCCCCATAGCGCCCCATAGCGCCCCATAGAGCCCCCAAATCCGCCCCCAAATCCGCCCCATAGTGCCCCATAGAGCTCCATAGCGCCCCATACCGCCCCATAGAGCCCCATAGCCCCCAAAATCCGCCCCATAGCGCCCCATAGAGCTCCATAGCGCCCCATACAGCTCCATAGCGCCCCATTGCGCCCCAAAATCCGCCCCGTAGAGCTCCATAGCGCCCCATAGCGCCCAAAATCCGCCCCGTAGAGCTCCATAGCGCCCCATAGCGCCCCAAATCCGCCCATAGAGCTCCATAGCGCCCCATAGCGCCCTATAGCGCCCCATAGAGCTCCATAGCGCCCCATAGCGCCCCAAAATCCGCCCCGTAGAGCTCCATAGCGCCCCATAGCGCCCCATAGCGCCCCATAGAGCTCCATAGCGCCCCATAGCGCCCCATAGAGCTCCGTAGTGCCTCATAGCGCCCCATAGAGCCCCATAGCGCCCCATTGCGCCCCAAAATCTGCCCCATAGCGCTCCATTGTGCCCCATAGATCTCCATAGCACCCCATAGAGCTCCATAGCGTCCCATAGCGCCCCATAGAGCTCCATAGCGCCCCATTGTGCCCCATAGATCTCCATAGCGCCCCATAGAGCTCCATAGTGTCCCAAAATCCGCCCCATAGCGCCCCATAGCGCCCCATAGCGCCCCAAAATCTGCCCCATAGCGCCCCATAGAGCTCCATAGCGCCCCATAGCGCCCCAAAATCCGCCCCATAGCACCCCATAGCGCCCCATAGACTCCAACGCCCCATAGCGCCCATAGCGCCCCTGAAACCACCCCATAGAGCCCCATAGAGCCCCATAGCGCCCCATAGCGCCACATAGCGCCCCATAGCGCCCCATAAATTGCCCCATAGCGCCCATAGTGCCCCAGAAACCACCCAATAAACCGCCCCATAAATCGCCCCATAGCGCCCCTTAACACCCCATAAACCGCCCCATAATCCCCACCCCATATCCCCACCCCAGACCCCCCCACATCTTCGCCCCATAACCCACCCCATAACCTCCCCCACCCCATATCCTCACCCCATATCCTCACCCCATATCCCACCCCATATCCCCACCCCATAACCCACCCCGTATCCACCCCCCATATCCCACCCCATATCCCCACCCCATATCCTCACCCCATAACCTCCCTCACCCCAAACCCCCCCACCCCATATCCCCACCCCATCATCCTCACCCCATATCCCCACCCCATAACCCACCCCATATCCCACCCCATATCCGCACTCCATAACCTCCCTCCACCCCATAACCCCCCACCCCATATCCCCACCCCATATCCTCACCCATAACCTCCCCAACCCCATATCCCTCCCCCACCCCACCATATCCCCACCCCATATCCCCACCCCATATCCTCACCCCATAACCTCCCCCAACCCCATATCCCTCCCCCACCCACATCCCCACCCCATATCCCCACCCCATATCCCCACCCCATAACCCCCTCCACCCCATAACCCCCCCATATCCATATCCCCACCCCATAACCCCTTCCCACCCCACAACCTCCCCCACCCCATATCCCCACCCCATATCTCCACCCCATATCTCCACCCCATAACTCCACCCCATATCCACCCCCCATATCCCACCCCATATCCTCACCCCATATCCCCACCCCATATCCCACCCCATATCCCCACCCCATATCCCACCCCATATCCCACCCCATATCCCACCCCATATCCCACCCCATATCCCCACCCCATATCCCACCCCATATCCCACCCCATATCCCACCCCATATCCCCACCCCATATCCCTACCCCATAACCTCCCCACCCCATATCCCCCCCATATCCCACCCCAAACCCCCACCCAACCCACCCCAACACCCCATATCCCACCCCATATCCCTACCCCATATCCCTACCCCATAATCCCTACCCCATATCCCACCCCATATCCCCCACCCCATAACCCCCTCACCCCATATCCCTCCCCCACCCCATATCCCCACCCCATATCCCCACCCCATATCCTCACCCCATAACCTCCCTCACCCCATATCCCTCCCCCACCCCAAATCCCCACCCCATATCCCCACCCCATATCCTCACCCCATAACCTCCCTCACCCCATAACCCCCCCATATCCATATCCCCACCCCATAACCCCTTCCCACCCCCCAATTATCCCCACACCCCATATCCCCCCCATATCCCCACCCCATATCCCCACCCCATATCCTCACCCCATATCCCACCCCATATCCCACCCCATATCCTCACCCCATAACCTCCCCCACCCCATAACCCCCCCACCACCCATATCCCCACCCCATATCCTCACCCCATAACCTCCCTCACCCCATAACCCCCCCACCCCATATCCCCACCCCATATCCTCACCCCATAACCTCCCTCACCCCATATCCCCCCCATATCCCACCCCCACACCCCCCCACAACCCCCCCACACCCATATCCCCACCCCATATCCCCACCCCATATCCTCACCCCATAACCTCCCTCACCCCATATCCCCACCCCATAACCTCACCCCATAACCTCCCTCACCCCATAACCCCCCCACCCCATATCCCCACCCCATATCCTCACCCCATAACCTCCCTCACCCCATAACCCCCCCACCCCATATCCCCACCCCATATCCTCACCCCATAACCTCCCTCACCCCATAACCCCCCCACCCCATATCCCCACCCCATATCCTCACCCCATAACCTCCCTCACCCCATATCCCCCCCATATCCCACCCCCACACCCCCCCACAACCCCCCCACACCCCATATCCCCACCCCATATCCCCACCCCATATCCTCACCCCATAACCTCCCTCACCCCATATCCCCACCCCATAACCTCACCCCATAACCTCCCTCACCCCATAACCCCCCCACCCCATATCCCCACCCCATATCCTCACTCCATAACCTCCCTCACCCCATAACCCCCCCACCCCATATCCCCACCCCATATCCCCACCCCATAACCTCCCTCACCCCATATCCCCACCCCATATCCCCACCCCATAGCCTCCCTCACCCATAACCCCCCCACCCCATATCCCCTCCCCATAACCTCCCCCCCCATAACCCCCCCACCCCATATCCCCACCCCATATCCCCACCCCATAACCTCCCTCACCCCATATCCCCCCCATATCCCACCCCACACCCCCCCACAACCCCCCCCCACCCCTCCATCCCATAATACCCCCACCCCTCACCCAGCACTTGGCCCCCCTGCCGGCGATGCGGAGGCTCCTCTCCAGGAGGAAGAAGCACAAGATGGCCGCCAGCACCACCACCAGCTGCCACGGCTGGACACGCGTGTGCTCGTGCGCGTGCTCCTCCTGCCCCGCCTCCTCGTGCGTGTGCAGCTCTAGGAACTGAGGCGCGCACGCGTGTCACAGGCGTGTGGTGCGCTCAGCTCGGCGCGTGTGGTCACGTGGGTGGTCATGTGGGTGGTCATGTGTGTGGTTATGTGTGTGGTCATGTGTGTGTGTCTGGTTCATATGTGTGGTCATGTGTGTGTGTGTGTGTGTGTGTGGTCATGTATGTGGTCATGTGGGTGGTCATGTGTGTGGTCATGTGTGTGTGGTCATGTGTGTGTGTGTGTGGTTATGTGTGTGGTCATGTATGTGGTCATGTGTGTGGTCATGTGTGTGTGTGTGGTCATGTGGGTGGTCATGTGGGTGGTCATGTGTGTGTGTGTGTGTGTCGTCATGTGTGTGGTCCCATGTGTGTGGTCATGTGTGTGTGTGTGTGTGTGGTCATGTGTGTGGTCGTGTGTGTGTGTGTGGTCACATGTGTGGTCACGTGTGTGGTCATGTGTGTGGTCATGTGTGTGTGTGTGTCTCATGTGTGTGGTCATGTGTGTGGTCATGTGTGTGTGTGTGTGTGTGGTCATGTGTGTGGTCGTGTGTGTGTGTGTGTCTCATGTGTGTGGTCACGTGTGTGGTCATGTGTGTGTGTGTGTGTGTGGTCATGTGTGTGGTCATGTGTGCGTGTGGTCATGTGTGTGTGTGTGTGTCGTCATGTGTGTGGTCACGTGTGTGGTCATGTGGGTGGTCATGTGTGTGTGTGTGGTCATGTGTGCCCTCATGTGTCTGGTTCATATGTGTGGTCATGTGTGTGTGTGTGGTCATGTGTGTGGTCATGTGTGTGGTCATGTGTGTGTGTGTGGTCATGTGTGTGGTCATGTATGTGGTCATGTGTGTGGTCATGTGTGTGGTCATGTGTGTGTGTGTGGTCATGTGTGTGTGTGTGTGGTCATGTGTGTGTGTTGGTCATGTGTGTGGTCATGTGTGTGGTCATGTGTGTGGTCATGTGTGTGTGTGTGGTCATGTGTTTGTGTGTGTGTGGTCATGTGTGGTCACGTGGTGGTCATGTGTGTGCGTGTGTCATGTGGTGGTCATGTGGTGGTCATGTGTGTGTGTTGGTCATATGTGTGGTCATTGTGTGTGTGTGGTCATGTGTGTGGTCAGTGTGTTGTGTGTGTGGTCATGTGTGTGGTCATGTGCGTGTGTGTGGTCATTGTGTGTGTGGGCAGTGTGTGTCATATGTGGTCATGTGTGTGTGTCAGTGTGTGTCATGTGTGTGGTCATGTGGTGTTGTGTGTGTGTCGTCATGTGTGTGGTCATGTGTGTGTGGTCATGTGTGTGTGTGGTCATGTGTGTGGGCATGTTGTGGTCATGTGTGTGGTCATGTGGGTGTGTGTGTGTCATGTGTGTGTGTGTGTGTGCATGTGTGTGTAGTGGTTGGTCATGTGTGTGTGTGGTCATGTGTCTGGTCAGTGTTGTGTGGTCATGTGTGTGGTCATGTGTGTGGTCGTGTGTTGTTGGTCATTGTGTGTGTGTGTGGTCATTGTGGTTGTGTGTGGTCTGGTCATGTGTTTGTCATGTGTGTGGTCATGTGTGTGTGTGTGGTCTGTGGTGGTCATTGTGTGTGTGTCATGTTGGTTGTGGGTCATGTTGTGTGTATGTGTTGTCAGGGGTCTGTGTGTGTGTCATGTGTGGTCATGTGTGTGTGTGTGTCATGTGTGTCATGTGTGTGTGGTCATGTGTGTGGTCATGTGTGTGTTGTGCATGTGTTGTGTGTCTGGTCTATGTGTGTGGTCATGTGTGTGATGTGTGTGTGTTGTGTCAGTGTGTGGTCATGTATGTGTGTGTCTGGTCATATGTGTGTCATGTATGTGTGTGTGTCATGATGTTGTCTGGTCTGTATGTGGTCATTGTGTGGTCATGTGTGTGTCATGTATGTGTGTGTGCTGTCATGTGGTGTCATTGTGTGTGTGTCTGTCATATGTGTGGTCATGTATGTGTGTGGTCATGTAGTGTGTCTGGTCATGTGTGTGGTCATGTTGTGTCATGTGTGTGTCATGTATTGTGTGTGTCTGGTCATGTGTGTGGTCATGTGTGTGGTCATGTATGCAGTCGTGTGCTTGTGTGTGGTGTGGTCATTTATGTGGTCGTATGTGTGGTCATGTGTGTGTGGTCATGTATGTGGTCACATGTGATCATACATGTACTCATATGTGCATCTGGTCATGTATGTGGTCGTATGTACGTGGTTATACATGTAGTCATGGGTGTGTGGTCACATATGTGGTTACATGTGTGATCATACATGTGCTCATGTGTGTGTCTGGTCATGTATGTGGTTGTGTATGTGGTCGTTTGTGTGTGGTCGTATGTGTGTCTGGTCATGTATGTGGTCATTTATGTGGTCATGCACACCCCTGACCCCATGTATGACACACGTATGACACACGTATGACACACATATGACCCCCACATGTTCCCATCTGTGGCAGGAGGTGCAGCATGACCCCACACATGACCTCATACACACCCGTGACCACACATATGACACACCCATGACCTCACACACGTATGACACAACCCTGACCCCACGTATGACACACGTATGACCCACGTATGACCCCCACCTGCGGCAGGAGGTGCAGCATGACCCCACACATGACCACATACACCCCTAAGACCACACACACGACCACACCCATGACCTCACACACGTATGACACACCCCTGACCCCACGTATGACACACGTATGACACACATATGACCCCCACCTGCGGCAGGAGGTGCAGCATGACCCCACACATGACCACATACACCCCTAAGACCACACATATGACTACACCCATGACCTCACACACGTATGACACACCCCTGACCCAACGTATGACACACATATGACCCACGTATGACCCCCACCTGCGGCAGGAGGTGCAGCATGACCCCACACATGACCTCATACACCCCTAAGACCACGCACATGACCACACCCATGACCTCACACACGTATGACACACCCCTGACCCCACGTATGACACACGTATGACACACGTATGACACCGTATGGCCTTGTTAGTGAGGTGCAGCATGCTGCCCACACATGACCAGTAACACACCCCTAAGACCACGCGCACGACCACACCCATGACCTCACACACGTATGACACACCCCTGACCCCACGTATGACACACGTATGACACACGTATGACCCTGATGGGGAGTGCAGCATGACCCCACACATGACCACATACACCCCTAAGACCACGCACACGACCACACCCATGACCTCACACACATGACACACCCCTGACCCCACGTATGACACACGTATGACCACATACACGACCAGACACACCGTTGACCATACATATGACCACATGTATGACCTGTGGCCACACCAATGACCGCATACATGACCACACACGCCCCTGTGACCCCACATATGAGCACACCCTCGACCTCACCCGCCTACGGCACACCCCGTGACCCCACGTATGACACACGTATGACCCACGTATGACCCCCACCTGCGGCAGGAGGTGCAGCATTGCATCCCCGCTCAGAGCCCCGGCCCCCAGGGCCAGCAGGAGCTGCAGCAGCCCGCGTTGCATCGAAGGGCAGCGGCCGCAGAGCAGCAGAATGGAGCCCAGGGGGGCAGCGGCGGAGATCAGCAGAGTCGCAAGGACTGCAAGCAGGGAGCCTGCAATGGGGGGTTCAAAGGTCAAAGGTCAAAGGTCAAAGGTCAAAGGGCATAGGGCAAGGGTTAGGTGTGATGGGGCAGTGAGCATTGCATGAAGGGTCAGGGGCACCCCGTCACTAGCGGTGACCTTGCATGGGGGGGTCAGAGGTCAAGAGGTCAGGGGTCAGAGGTCAGGGGTAAAACACAATCATTGGTGGCCCTGCTATACGGGGTCAGGGGTCAAGAGGTCAGGGGTCAGAGGTCAGCTACAACCATTAGTGACCCTACTATAGCGGGTCAGAGGTGAAGAGTCAGGGGTCAGAGGTCAGGTACAACCATTAGTGACCCTACTATAGCGGGCCAGAGGTCAAGAGGTCAGGGGTCAGAGGTCAGGGGCAACCAACAACCATTAGTGACCCTACTATAGCGGGCCAGAGGTCAAGAGGTCAGGGGTCAGAGGTCAGGGGCAACCGACAACCATTAGTGGCCCTGCAATAGGGGATCGGGGGTCAAGAGGTCAGGGGTCAGAGGTCAGCTACAACCATTAGTGATCGGGGGTCGAGAGGTCAGGGGTCAGAGGTCAGGGGCAACTGACAACCATTAGTAACCCTGCTATAGGGGGTGAGGGATCAAGAGGTCAGGGGTACCCCACACCCAGTAGTGAGTTTGCAATGGGGTCAAGAGGTCAGGGGTCAGAGGTCATGGGCAACTGACAACCATTAGTAACCCTGCTATAGGGGGTGAGGGATCAAGAGGTCAGGGGTCAGAGGTCAGGGGCACCCCACACCCAGTAGTGAGTTTGCAATGGGGTCAAGAGGTCAGAATTCAGGGGCTCCCCTCCACCAGCAGAGACCCTAAAATGGGGAGGTCAGGGGTCAGGGGTCAAAGGTCAAGGGGTAAGGATTGCATGTCAGGGGTCACGGGGTCAGGGCTACCCATGGGCTGCAGTGAGCGTGCATGGGGGGTCAGGGGCGCCCCGTCACCAGTGATGACCTTGCCTGGGGGGTCAGAGGTCAAGAGGTCAGGGGTCAGAGGTCAGGGGCAACTGACAACCATTAGTGGCCCTGCTATAGGGGGTCAGGGGTCAAGAGGTCAGGGGTCAGAGGTCAGGGGCAACCGATAACCATTAGTGGCCCTGCTATAGGGGGTCAGAGGTCAAGAGGTCAGGGGTCAGAGGTCAGGGGCAACCGATAACCATTAGTGGCCCTGCTATAGGGGGTCAGAGGTCAAGAGGTCAGGGGTCAGAGGTCAGGGGCAACCGACAACCATTACTGGCCCTGCTATAGGGGGTCAGGGGTCAAGAGGTCAGGGGTCAGAGGTCAGCTAGAACCATAAGTGACTCTACTATAGCGGGTCAGGGGTCAAGAGGTCAGGGTCAGAGGTCAGCTACAACCATTAGTGACCCTGCTATAGGGGATCAGGGGTCGAGAGGTCAGGGGTCAGAGGTCAGGGGCAACCGACAACCATTAGTGACCCTGCTATAGGGGATCGAGGGTCGAGAGGTCAGGGGTCAGAGGTCAGCTACAACCATTAGTAACCCTGCTATAGGGGATCGGGGGTCGAGAGGTCAGGGGTCAGAGGTCAGGGGCACCCCACACCCAGTAGTGAGTTTGCAATGGGGTCAAGAGGTCAGAAGTCAGGGCTCCCCTCCACCAGCAGAGACCCTAAAATGGGGAGGTCAGGGGTCAGGGGTCAAAGGTCAAGGGGTAAGGATTGCGTGTCAGGGGTCACGGGGTCAGGGCTACCCATGGGCTGCAGTGAGCGTGCATGGGGGGTCAGGGGCGCCCCGTCACCAGTGGTGACCTTGCATGGGGGGTCAGGGGTCAAGAGGTCAGGGGTCAGAGGTCAGCTAGAACCATGAGTGACTCTACTATAGCGGGTCAGGGGTCAAGAGGTCAGGGGTCAGAGGTCAGCTACAACCATTAGTGACCCTGCTACAGAGGATCAGGGGTCGAGAGGTCAGGGGTCAGAGGTCAGGGGCAACCGACAACCATTAGTAACCCTGCTATAGGGGGTGGGCGGTCAAGAGGTCAGGGGTCAGAGGTCAGGGGCACCCCACACCCAGTAGTGACCCTACTATAGTGGGTCAGAGGTCAAGAGGTCAGGGGTGAGAGGTCAGCTACAACCATTAGTGACCCTGCTATAGGGGATCGGGGGTCAATAGGTCAGGGGTCAGAGGTCAGCTACAACTGTTAGTGACCCTATTATACGGTGTCAAGGATCAAGAGGTCAGGGGTCAGAGGTCAAGGGTAATCTACATTAGTGACCCTACTATAGGGGGCCGGGGATCAAGAGGTCAGGGGTCAGAGGTCAGGGGCAACCAACAAACATATTAATGACCGTACTATAGGGGATCAAGAGGTCAGGGGTCAGAGGTCAAAGGCAACCGACAACCATTGACCCCATAAACCATATAACCCCACTGACCACACATCCCTCCTGACCCCATAACCCCCCCGACCCCATAACCGACCCCGTAAACCCCCTCCTGACCCCATCACCCCCCCGACCCCATAACCGACCCCATAAACCCCCTCCTGACCCCATCACCCCCCCGACCCCATAAGCGACCCCATAAACCCCCTCCTGACCCCATAACCCCCCCGACCCCATAACCGACCCCGTAAACCCCCTCCTGACCCCATCACCACCCCGACCCCATAAGCGACCCCATAAACCCCCTCCTGACCCCATCACCCCCCGACCCATAAGCGACCCCATAAACCCCCTCCTGACCCCATACCCCCCCGACCCCATAAGCGACCCCATAAACCCCCTCCTGACCCCATCACCCCCCCGACCCCATAACCGACCCCATAAACTCCCTCCTGACCCCATCACCCCCCCGACCCCATAACCGACCCCATAAACCCCCTCCTGACCCCATAACCCCCCCGACCCCATAAGCGACCCCATAAACCCCCTCCTGACCCCATCACCCCCCCGACCCCATAACCGACCCCATAAACCCCCTCCTGACCCCATAACCCGCCCCGACCCATAAACCTACCTACCCAATAACCGACCCCATAAACCCCTCCTGACCCTCCATACGAACCCCTCTGACCCATACCCCCCACCATAACCGACCCATAACCTCTGACCATACCCCCCGACCCTGACCCCATAACCCCTCCTACCATACCGACCCCGTAAGACCAACCCCCTCCTGACCCCATCACCCCCCGACCCCATAAGCGACCCCATAAACCCCCTCCTGACCCCATCACCCCCCCGACCCCATAACCGACCCCATAAACCCCCTCCTGACCCCATCACCCCCCGACCCCATAAGCGACCCCATAAACCCTCCTACCCTCCGACCCCTACACTAACCCCTCTGACCCATAACCGACCCCACCATAAACCCCCTCCTGACCCCATACCCCCCGACCCCATAACCGACCCCATAAACCCCCTCCTGACCCCATAACCCCCCGACCCCATGACCCCATAAACCCCCTCCTGACCCCATACCCCCCCGACCCCATAACCGACCCATAAACCCCTCCTGACCCCATAACCCCCCGACCCCATAAGCGACCCATAAACCCCCTCCTGACCCCATAACCCCCCCGACCCATAACCGACCCGTAAACCCCCTCCTGACCCCATAACCCCCCCGACCCCATAACCGACCCCATAAACCCCCTCCTGACCCCATAACCCCCCCGACCCCATAACCGACCCCATAAACCCCTCCTGACCCCATAACCCCCCGACCCCATAACCAACCCATAAACCCCTCCTGACCCCATAACCCCCCCGACCCCATAACCGACCCCATAAACCCCCTCCTGACCCCAAAACCCCCCCGACCCCATAACCGACCCCATAAACCCCACCTCCTGACCCCATAACCCCCCCAACCCCATAACCGACCCCATAAACCCCCTCCTGACCCCATAACCCCCCCGACCCCATAACCGACCCCATAAACCCCCTCCTGACCCCATAACCCCCCGACCCCATAACCGACCCCGTAAACCCCCTCCTGACCCCATAACCCCCCGACCCCATAACCGACCCCGTAAACCCCCTCCTGACCCCAAAACCCCCCACCATAACGACCCCATAACCCCCTCTGACCATAACCCCCGACCCATAACCACCCATAAACTCCCTCCTGACCCCATAACCCCCCGACCCCATAACGACCCATAAACCCCCTCCTGACCCCATAACCCTCCGACCCATAACCGACCCCATAAACCCCTCTGACCCATAACCATAACCCCATACGACCCCGTAAACCCCCTCCTGACCCCATAACCCCTCCTGACCCCATCACCCCCGACCCATAACCGCCCATAAACCCTCCTGACCCATAACCCCCCGACCATAACGACCCCATAACCCCTCCTGACCCCATAACCCCACCCCATAACGACCCATAAATCACCCCTCCTGACCCCATAACACCCAACCCCCGACCCATAAACCGACCCATAAACCCCCTCCTGACCCCATAACCCCCGACCCCATAACCGACCCATAAACCCCCTCCTGACCCCATCCCCCCCGACCCCATAACGACCCCATAAACCCCTCCTGACCCCATAACCCCCGACCCTATAACCGACCCCATAAACCCTCTGACCCATCAACCAGACCCCATAACCGACCCGTAAACCCCCTCCTGACCCATAACCCCCCGACCCCATAACCAACCCATAAACCCCTCCTGACCCATCACCCCGACCCATAACCGACCCTAAACCCCTCCTGACCCATAACCCCCCGACCCCTAGAACGAAACCCTCGACCTAACCCGACCCCGTCCTGTAACCCCTCACCTAACCCCCGACCCATACGACCATAAACCCTTGACCCATACCCCACATACCGACCCCATACCCCTCCTGACCCCATAACCCCCCGACCCCATAACCGACCCCATAAACCCCCTCCTAACCCCATAAACCCCCCCGACCCCATAACCGACCCCATAAACCCCCATAACCCCACTCACGGTGCAGGACGCTCAGCTCCGTTCTCGTTTCCGTCCCATTGCCGGTCCCATTGCTGACCCCATAGTCGACCCCATTGGTGACCCCATAAGCGGCCCCATAGTCGACCCCATAACGCGACCCCTATATGGGGGCAGGGGGGTTATTTGGGGTCGGGGAGGATTTGGGGTCAGGGGGTTATATGGGGTCGGGGGGGGATATGGGGTCAGGGGGGTTGTATGGGGTCGGGGGGGGATATGGGGTTAAGGGGGTTATATGGGGTCAGGGGAGGATATGGGGTCAGGGAGGATATGGGGTCAGGGGGGTTGTATGGGGTCGGGGGCGGATATGGGGTCAGGGGGGTTGTATGGGATTAGGGGTGGGATATGGGGTTGGAGGGGGTTATATGGGGTCAGGGGGTTATATGGGGTCGGGGAGGATATGGGGTCAGGGAGGGATATGGGGTCAGAGGGGATTATATGGGGTCAGGGGGAGATATGGGGTCAGGGGGGTTATATGGGGTCGGGGGGGGATATGGTGACCCCATAGTCGACCCCATTGGTGACCCCATAGGCGGCCCCATAGCTCGATCCCTATATAGGGTCAGGAGGATTATATGGGGTCGGGGGGATTATATGGGGTCGGGGGGATTATATGGGGTCGGGTGGCAGATATGGGATCAGGGGTGGGATATGGGGTCGGGCGGTTATATGGGATGAGGGGAGGTTATATGGGGTCAGGGATGGATATGGGGTCAGGGCGGTTGTATGGGTTGGGGGGGGATATGGTGACCCCATTGTCGACCCCATTGATGACCCCACAGTCGACCCCATTGGTGACCCCAAAGGCAGCCCCATAGGCGGCCCTATAGGCAGCCCCATAACGCGACCCCTATATGGGGGCAGGGGGGTTATTTGGGGTCGGGGAGGATATGGGGTCAGGGGGTTATATGGGGTCGGGGAGGGGATATGGGGTCAGGGGGGTTGTATGGGATCGGGGGCGGATATGGGGTCAGGGGGGTCGTATGGGATTAGGGGTGGGATATGGGGTTGGAGGGGGTTATATGGGGTCAGGGATGGATATGGGGTCAGGGGGGTTGTATGGGGTCAGGGCGGGGATACGGTGACCCATAGACGACCCCATTGCTGGCCCCACAGTCGACCCCATTGCTGACCCCATAGGCGGCCCCATAGCGTGATTCCTATATGGGGGCAGGGGGTTATTTGGGGTCAGGGGAGGATATGGGGTCGGGAGGGGATATGGGGTCGGGGGAGGGTTATGGGGTCAGGATGGGATATGGTGTCAGGGGGTGGGATATGGGGTTGGGGGATATGGGGTCAGGGGGTTATATGGGGTCGGGGAGTTATATGGGGTCGGGGGGGGATATGGTGACCCCACAATCGACCCCATTGCTGACCCCATAAGCGGCCCCATAGTCGACCCCATAACGCGACCCCTATATGGGGCAGGGGGTTATTTGGGGTCGGGGAGGATTTGGGGTCAGGGGGTTATATGGGGTGGGGGGGTTCTATGGGGTCAGGGGGGTTGTATGGGGTTAGGGGTGGGATATGGGGTTGGAGGGGGTTATATAGGGTCAGGGGGGAATATGGGGTCAGGGGGGGAATATGGGGTCAGGGGGGATTATATGGGGTCAGGGGGAGATATGGGGTCAGGGGAATTATATGGGGTCAGGGGGGAATATGGGGTCGGGGGGGATATGGGGTCAGGGGGTTGTATGGGGTTATGGGTGGGATATGGGGTTGGAGGGGGTTATATGGGGTCAGGGGGTTATATAGGGTCAGGGGGAATATGGGGTCGGGGGGGATATGGGGTCAGAGGGATTATATGGGGTCAGGGGGAGATATGGGGTCAGGGGGGTTATATGGGGTCGGGGGGGGATATGGTGACCCCATAGTCGACCCCATTGGTGACCCATAGGCGGCCCATAGCTCGATCCTATATAGGGTCAGGAGGATTATATGGGGTCGGGGGGATATGGGGTCGGGGGGCAGATATGGGGTCGGGTGGCAGATATGGGATCAGGGGTGGGATATGGGGTCGGGCGGTTATATGGGATGAGGGGAGGTTATATGGGGTCAGGGAGGGATATGGGGTCAGGGGGGTTGTATGGGGTCGGGGGGGGATATGGTGACCCCATTGTCGACCCCATTGATGACCCCACAGTCGACCCATTGGTGACCCCAAAGGCAGCCCCATAGGCGGCCCTATAGGCAGCCCCATAACGCGACCCTATATGGGGGCAGGGGGGTTATTTGGGGTTGGGGAGGATATGGGGTCAGGGGGTTATATGGGGTCGGGGAGGGGATATGGGGTTAAGGGGGTTGTATGGGATTAGGGGTGGGATATGGGGTTGGAGGGGGTTATATGGGGTCAGGGGGTTATATAGGGTCAGGGGGGATATGGGGTCAGGGGGGATATGGGGTCAGAGGGGATTATATGGGGTCAGGGGGAGATATGGGGTCAGGGGGGTTATATGGGGTCAGGGGGAGATATGGGGTCAGAGGGGATTATATGGGGTCAGGGGGAGATATGGGGTCAGGGGGGTTATATGGGGTCGGGGGGGGATATGGTGACCCCATAGTCGACCCCATTGGTGACCCATAGGCGGCCCCATAGCTCGATCCCTATATAGGGTCAGGAGGATTATATGGGGTCGGGGGGATATGGGGTCGGGGGGATTATATGGGGTCGGGTGGCAGATATGGGATCAGGGGTGGGATATGGGGTCGGGCGGTTATATGGGATGAGGGGAGGTTATATGGGGTCAGGGATGGATATGGGCTCAGGGGGGTTGTATGGGGTCGGGGGGGGATATGGTGACCCCATTGTCGACCCCATTGATGACCCCACAGTCGACCCCATTGGTGACTCCAAAGGCAGCCCCATAGGCGGCCCTATAGGCGGCCCCATAACGCGACCCCTATATGGGGGCAGGGGGGTTATTTGGGGTCGGGGAGGATATGGGGTCAGGGGGTTATATGGGGTCGGGGGCGGATATGGGGTTAAGGGGGTTGTATGGGGTTAAGGGTGGGATATGGGGTTGGAGGGGGTTATATGGGGTCGGGGGGTTATATAGGGTCAGGGGGGAATATGGGGTCGGGGGGGATATGGGGTCAGAGGGGATTATATGGGGTCAGGGGGAGATATGGGGTCAGGGGGGATTATATGGGGTCAGGGGGAGATATGGGGTCAGGGGGAATTATATGGGGTCAGGGGGGAATATGGGGTCGGGGGGGATATGGGGTCAGGGGGGTTGTATGGGGTTATGGGTGGGATATGGGGTTGGAGGGGGTTATATGGGGTCAGGGGGTTATATAGGGTCAGGGGGGAATATGGGGTCGGGGGGGATATGGGGTCAGAGGGGATTATATGGGGTCAGGGGGAGATATGGGGTCAGGGGGGATTATATGGGGTCAGGGGGAGATATGGGGTCAGGGGGAATTATATGGGGTCAGGGGGGAATATGGGGTCGGGGGGATATGGGGTCAGGGGGTTGTATGGGGTTATGGGTGGGATATGGGGTTGGAGGGGGTTATATGGGGTCAGGGGGTTATATAGGGTCAGGGGGGAATATGGGGTCGGGGGGGATATGGGGTCAGAGGGGATTATATGGGGTCAGGGGGAGTATGGGGTCAGGGGGGTTATATGGGGTCGGGGGGGGATATGGTGACCCCATAGTCGACCCCATTGGTGACCCCATAGGCGGCCCCATAGCTCGATCCCTATATAGGGTCAGGAGGATTATATGGGGTCGGGGGGATTATATGGGGTCGGGGGGATTATATGGGGTCGGGGGGCAGATATGGGGTCGGGTGGCAGATATGGGATCAGGGGTGGGATATGGGGTCGGGCGGTTATATGGGATGGGGAGGTTATATGGGGTCAGGGAGGGATATGGGGTCAGGGGGGTTGTATGGGGTCGGGGGGGGATATGGTGACCCCATTGTCGACCCCATTGATGACCCCAAAGGCAGCCCCATAGGCGGCCCCATAGTCGACCCCATAACGCGACCCCTATATGGGGGCAGGGGGGTTATTTGGGGTTGGGGAGGATATGGGGTCAGGGGGTTATATGGGGTCGGGGGCGGATATGGGGACAGGGGGGTCGTATGGGATTAGGGGTGGGATATGGGGTTGGAGGGGTTTATATGGGGTCAGGGGAGGATATGGGGTGGGGGGGGATATGGGGTCAGGGAGGGATATGGGGTCAGGGGGTTGTATGGGGTCAGGGCGGGGATACGGTGACCCCATAGACGACCCCATTGCTGACCCCACAGTCGACCCCATTGCTGACCCCATAGGCGGCCCCATAGCGTGATCCCTATATGGGGGCAGGGGGGTTATTTGGGGTCAGGGGAGGATATGGGGTCGGGAGGGGATATGGGGTCGGGGGAGGGTTATGGGGTCAGGATGGGATATGGGGTCAGGGGGTGGGATATGGGGTTGGGGGATATGGGGTCAGGGGGTTATATGGGGTCGGGGAGTTATATGGGGTCGGGGGGGGATATGGTGACCCCACAATCGACCCCATTGCTGACCCCATAAGCGGCCCCATAGTCGACCCCATAACGCGACCCCTATATGGGGGCAGGGGGGTTATTTGGGGTCGGGGAGGATTTGGGGTCAGGGGGTTATATGGGGTGGGGGGGTTCTATGGGTTAGGGGGTTGTATGGGGTTATGGGTGGGATATGGGGTTAAGGGGTTATATGGGGTCAGGGGGTTATATAGGGTTAGGGGGGAATATGGGGTCAGGGGGGATATGGGGTCAGGGGGGTTATATGGGGTCAGGGGGAGATATGAGGTCAGGGGGGTTATATGGGGTCCGGGGGGGGATATGGTGACCCCATAGTCGACCCCATTGGTGACCCCATAGGCGGCCCCATAGCTCGATCCCTATATAGGGTCAGGAGGATTATATGGGGTCGGGGGGATTATATGGGGTCGGGGGCAGATATGGGGTCGGGTGGCAGATATGGGATCAGGGGTGGGATATGGGGTCGGGTGGTTATATGGGATGAGGGGAGGTTATATGGGGTCAGGGAGGGATACGGTGACCCCATAGCTGACCCCATTGCTGACCCCACAGTCGACCCCATTGCTGACCCCATAGGCGGCCCCATAGGCGGCCCCATAGGCAGCCCCATAGCGTGATCCCTATATGGGGGCAGGGGGGTTATTTGGGGTCGGGGAGGATATGGGGTCAGGGGGTTATATGGGGTCGGGGGCGGATATGGGGTCGGGAGGGGATATGGGGTCGGGGGAGGGTTATGGGTCAGGATGGGATATGGTGTCAGGGGTGGGATATGGGGTTGGGGGATATGGGGTCAGGGGGTTATATGGGGTCAGGGGGTTGTATGGGGTCGGGGGGGATACGGTGATCCCATAGACGACCCATTGCTGACCCCATAGTCGGCCCCATAGTCGACCCCATAACGCGACCCCTATATGGGGGCAGGGGGGTTATTTGGGGTTGGGGAAGATTTGGGGTCAGGGGGTTATATGGGGTGGGGGGTTCTATGGGGTTAGGGGGTTGTATGGGGTTATGGGTGGGATATGGGGTTGGAGGGGGTTATATGGGGTCAGGGGGTTATATAGGGTCAGGGGGGAATATGGGGTGGGGGGGATTATATGGGGTCAGGGGGAGATATGGGTCAGGGGGTTATATGGGGTCGGGGGAGAATATGGGGTTGAGGGGGGGGATATGGTGACCCCATAGCCGACCCCATTGCTGACCCCATAGGCAGCTCCATAGTCGGCCCTATAGGCGGCCCCATAGCGCGACCCCTATATGGGGGCAGGGGGGTTATTGGGGTTCTGGAGGATATGGGGTCAGGAGGGGATATGGGGTCAGGGGGGTTGTATGGGGTCGGGGGAATATGGGTTCGGGGGTGGTTATATGGGATCGGGGGGTTATATGGGGTTGGGGGGGATATAGTGACCCCATAGCTGACCCCATTGCTGACCCCATAGCTGACCCCACTGCTGACCCCAAAGGCGGCCCCATAGTCAGCCCTATAGGTGGCCCCATAGCGCGATCCCTATATGGGGCAGGGGGTTATTTGGGGTCGGGGGGGTTATTTGGGGTCGGGGGGATATAGGGTCGGGGGGCGCATATGGGATCGGGGGGTTATATGGGATCGGGGGGGGATATGGTGACCCCATAGCTGACCCCATTGCTGACCCCAAAGGCGGCCCCATAGTCGGCCCTATAGGCGGCCCCATAGTGTGATGCCTATATGGGGGCAGGGGGGTTATTTGGGGTCGGGGGGGATATAGGGTCGGGGGGCGCATACGGGGTCAGGAGTGAGATATGGGGTTGGAGAGTGTTATATGGGGTCGGGGGGATATGGGGTCAGGGGTGGTTATATGGGGTCCGGGATGGGTTATGGGGTCAGGGGGGTTATTTGGGGTCGGGGGATATGGGGTTGGGGGGGGATATGGGATTGGGGGGTTATATGGGGTCAGGGGGTTATATATGGGGTCGGGGGGGGGATGTGGTGACCCCATAGCTGACCCCATTGCTGACCCCAAAGGCGGCCCCATAGTCAGCCCTATAGGCGGCCCCATAGTGTGACGCCTATATGGGGGCAGGGGGTTATTTGGGGTCGGGGGGATATAGGGTCGGGGGGCGCATACGGGGTCAGGAGTGAGATATGGGGTCGGAGAGTGTTATATGGGGTCGGGGGGATATGGGGTCAGGGGTGGTTATATGGGGTCAGGGAGGGATATGGGGTCAGGGGGGTTATTTAGGGTCGGGGGGATATGGGGTTGGGGGGGGATATGGGATTGGGGGTTATATGGGGTCAGGGGGTTATATGGGGTCGGGGGGGGGATGTGGTGACCCCATAGCCGACCCCATTGCTGACCCCATAGGTGGCCCCATAGTCGGCCCTATAGGTGGCCCCATAGTGTGACGCCTATATGGGGGCAGGGGGGTTATTTGGGGTCGGGGGGGATATAGGGTCGGGGGGCGCATACGGGGTCAGGAGTGAGATATGGGGTCGGAGAGTGTTATATGGGGTCGGGGGGATATGGGGTCAGGGGTGGTTATATGGGGTCTGGGATGGGTTATGGGGTCAGGGGGGTTATTTAGGGTCAAGGGGGATATGGGGTTGGGGTAGATAAAGGATTGGGGGGTTTTATGGGGTCAGGGGGTTATATGGGGTCGGGGGGGGGATGTGGTGACCCCATAGCCGACCCCATTGCTGACCCCACAGGCGGCCCCATAGTCGGCCCTATAGGCGGCCCCATAGTGTGACGCCTATATGGGGGCAGGGGGGTTATTTGGGGTCGGGGGGATATAGGGTCGGGGGGCGCATACGGGGTCAGGAGTGAGATATGGGGTCGGAGAGTGTTATATGGGGTCAGGGGGATATGGGGTCAGGGGTGGTTATATGGGGTCTGGGATGGGTTATGGGGTCAGGGGGGTTATTTGGGGTCAAGGGGGATATGGGGTTGGGGTAGATAAAGGATTGGGGGGTTTTATGGGGTCAGGGGGTTATATGGGGTCGGGGGGGGATGTGGTGACCCCATAGCCGACCCCATTGCTGACCCCATAGGCGGCCCCATAGTCGGCCCTATAGGTGGCCCCATAGTGTGATGCCTATATGGGGGCAGGGGGGTTATGTGGGGTCGGGGGGCAGATATGGGGTCAGCGGTGGGATATGGGGTCAGGACGGGATATGGGGTCGGGGGGATATGGGGTCGGGGTGGTTATATGGGGTCAGGGAGGGATATGGGATCGGGGAGGGTATGGGGTCAGGGGGGAAATGGGGTCGGGGGGGGATATGGGGACAGGGGTGGATATGGGGTCGGGGGGGGATATGGGGTCGGGGGGTCGGGGGGATATAGGGTGAGGGGATTATATGGGATTGGGGGTTATATGGGGTCAGGGGGGATATGGGGTCAGAAGGGGGTTATATGGGGTCGGGGGGATTCTATGGGGTCGGGGGGGGGGATATGGGGTTGGGGGAGAAATATGGGGACAGGGAGATATGGGCCCCCACTGACCCCACAGATGCCCCACTCACCCCATAAATGCCACCCCTGCCCCATAGATGCCCCCACTGACCCCATAAGTGCCCCCCCACCCCATAAGTTCTCCCACTCACCCCATAAGTGCCTCCGTCCCACAGATGCCCCCACTGACCCCATAAGTACCCCCGCACCCCATAAATGCCCCCACTGACCCCATAAGTGCCTCCCCACCCCATAAATAATCCCACTCACCCATAAATGCCCCCCACTCCATAAGTTCTCCCACTCACCCCATAAGTGCCTCCCCACCCCATAAATGACCCCACTGACCCCATAAGTGCCCCCCCACCCCATAGATTCCCCACTGACCCCATAAGTGCCCCCACCCCATAAATGATCCCACTGACCCTATAAGTGCCCCCCCACCCCGTAGATTCCCCCACTCACCCCATAAGTGCCCCCACTGACCCCATAAGTGCCTCCCCACCCCATAAATGCCCCCACTCACCCCATCAATCACATTTGTGGGGTCAGTATCATTTTTGGGGTCGGTGACGTTTATGGGGTCGGTGACGTTTGTGGGGTCGATGACGTTTATGGGGTCGGTGACGTTTGTGGGGTCGATGCCACCCTGGGGTTCAACGACATGGAGGTGGCTGTTATGGGGTCAGGGGTTATGGGATTATGGGGTGTGGGGGTATGGGGTTAGGGGGTTATGGGGTCTGGAATTATGGGGTTATGGGGCTTATGGGATTATGGGGTGTGGGATTATGGGGGGTTATGGGATTATGGGGTGTGGGGTTATGGGGTTATGGGGTCTGGAGTTATGGGATTATGGGGGTTATGGGATTATGGGGTGTGGGGTTATGGGGTCTGGAGTTATGGGGTTATGGGGCTTATGGGATTATGGGGTGTGGGGTTGTGGGGTTATGGGGTTTGGAGTTATGGGGTTATGGGGGTTATGGGATTATGGGGTGTGGGGTTATGGGTTTATGGGGTTATGGGGTTATGGGGTCTGGAGTTATGGGATTATGGGGGGTTATGGGATTATGGGGTGAGGGGTTATGGGGTTATGGGGTTTGGAGCTATGGGGCTTATGGGATTATGGGGTGAGGGGTTATGGGGTTATGGGGTTATGAGGTTATGGGGTCTGGAGTTATGGGGTTATGGGGCTTATGGGATTATGGGTGTGGGGTTATGGGGTCTGGAGTTATGGGGCCTGGGGTTATGGGGTTATGGGTCTTATGGGATTATGGGGTGTGGGGTTATGGGGTTATGGGGTTATGGGGTTATGGGGTCTGGAGTTATGGGGTTATGGGCTTATGGGATTATGGGGTTATGGGGTTATGGGTCTTATGGGATTATGGGGTGTGGGGTTATGGGGTTATGGGGTTATGGGGTTATGGGGTCTGGAGTTATGGGGTTATGGGGCTTATGGGATTATGGGGTGTGGGGTTATGGGGTTATGGGGGTTATGGGGTCTGGGGTTATGGGGTGTGGGGTTATGAAGTTATGGGGTTATGGGGTCTGGAGTTATGGGGTTATGGGGCTTATGGGATTATGGGGTGTGGGGTTATGGGGTTATGGGTCTGGAGTTATGGGGTTATGGGGGTTATGGGATTATGGGGTTATGGGTTATGGGGTTATGGGGTCTGGATTTATGGGGTTGTGGGGGTTATGGGATTATGGGGTGTGGGGTTATGGGGTTATGGGGGTTATGGGGTCTGGGGTTATGGGGTGTGGGGTTATGAGTTATGGGGTATGGGTTTGGAGTTATGGGGGTTATGGGGTCTGGGGTTATGGGTGTGGGGTTATGAAGTTATGGGGTTATGGGGTTTGGAGTTATGGGGTTATGGGGGTTATGGGATTATGGGGTGTGGGGTTATGTGGTTATGGGGTCTGGAGTTATGGGGTTATGGGGCTTATGGGATTATGGGGTGTGGGGTTATGGGGGTTATGGGGTCTGGAGTTATGGGGTTATGGGGGGTTATGGGATTATGGGGTGTGAGGTTATGGGGTCTGGAGTTATGGGGCCTGGGGTTATGGGGTTATCGGTTTTATGGGATTATGGGTTGTGGGGTTATGGGGTTATGGGGGTTATGGGTCTGGGGTTATGGGGTGTGGGGTTATGAAGTTATGGGGTTATGGGTGTGGGGTTATGGGGTTATAGGATTATGGAGTATGGGGATGTGGGGTTATGGGGTGTGGGGATGTGGGGTTGTGGGTTATGGGTCTGGAGTTATGGGGCCTGGGTTTATGGGGTATCGGGATGTGGGGTTATGGGATTATGGGGTGTGGGGTGATTATGTGGGTTGGGATGTGGGGTTGTGGGTTTATGGGGTCTGGAGTTATGGGGCCTGGGTTTATGGGGTATCGGGATGTGGGGTTATGGGATTATGGGGTGTGGGGTTATGGGGTGTGGGGATGGGTGTGGGTTATGTGGGGTTATGGGTGTTTCGGGTGTGGGGTTATGGGGTTATGGGGTTGGGTTATGGGGTGCGGGGATGTGGGTGTTGGGGTTATGGGGTGTGGTATGGATGATTGGGGTTATGGGGTTATGGGGTTATGGGTCTGGAGTTATGGGGCCTGGGTTATGGGGTTATGGGGTTATGGGGTATCGGGATGTAGGGAGCCATAGAGACCCATAGGGTGCCATAGGGACCCATTAGGACCCATAAGGACCCATAGAATGCCATAAGGACCCATAGGGTGCCATAAGGACATAGTGCCATAGGGACTCATAGGGTGCCATAGGGACCCATAAGGACCCATAGGGTGCCATGGACCCATAGAGACCCATAGGGTGCCATAGGGACCCATTCAGGACCCATAGGGTGCCATGAAGCCCACAGGACCCATAGGGTGCCACAAGGACCCATAAGGACCCATAGGGTGCCACAGGGACCCATAGGGTGCCATAGGGCCGTAAGGACCCATAGGATTGCCCAGGGTGCCATAGGGTGCCATAGGGGCCATAGAGACCCATAGGGTGCCACAGGGACCCATAGGGTGCCATAGGGACGCATAAGGACCCATAGGGTGCCATAGGGACCCATAAGGACCCATAGGGTGCCACAGGGACCCATAGGGTGCCATAAGGACCATAGGGTGCCACAGGGACCCATAGGGACACCATAGGGTGCCATAAGGCCCACAGGGACCCATAGGGTGCCACAGGGACCCATAAGGACCCATAGGACCATTAGGACCCATAGGGCCCATAGAGGCCATAGGGACCCATAGGGACCCATAGTGTGCCACAGGGACCCATTAGGACCCATAGGGACCATAGGACCCATAGGGCCATGAGTAGGGACCCATAGGGTAGCCATAGAGGACCCATGGGTGCCACAGGGACCCACAGGGACCCATAAGGACCATAGGGCCAAAGGACCCATAGTGGTGCCATAGGGACCCATAGGACCCATAGGGTGCCATAGGGACCCGTAAGGATCCATAGGGTGCCATCAGGGACCCATGGGTGCCATAGGGACCATAGGGACCCATAGGGTGCCACAGGGACCCTAGGGTGCCATAGGGACCCATAGAGACCCATAGGGTGCCACAGGGACCCATAGGGTGCCATAGGGACCCATAGGACCCATAGGGTGCCATGAGGACCCATAGGTGCCATAGGGACCCATAAGGGACCCATAGGGTGCCATAGGACCCATAGTGTGCCATAGGGACCCATTAGGACCCATAGGGTACCATAGGGACCCATTAGGACCCATAGGGTGGCATGAAGTCCCACAGGGACCCATAGGGTGCCACAGGGGCCCATAAGGACCCATAGGGTGCCACAGGGACCCATAGGGTGCCATAGGAACCCATAAGGACCCATAGGGTGCCACAGGGACCATGGGGTGCCATAGGGTGCCGTAAGGACCATAGGGTGCCACAGGGATCCATAGGGTGCCATAGGGTGCCACAGGGACCCATAGAGTCCCATAGGGTGCCACAGGGACCCATAAGGACCCACAGGGACCCATAGGGTGCCATAGGGACCCATAGGGACCCATAGGGTGCCATAAGGACCCATTAGGACCCATAGGGTGCCATAGAGACCCATAGGGTGCCATGAGGTCCCACAGGGACCGATAGGCTGCCAAGGGAGCCATAGGGTGCCACAGGGACCCATAGGGACCCGTAAGGACCCATAGGGTGCCATAGGGAGCCATAGGACCCATAGGGTGCCATAGGGACCCATTAGGACCCATAGGGACCATAAGGACCATAGGGTGCCATAGGGTGCCATAAGGACACATGGGGTGCCATAGAGACCCATAGGGTGCCATAGGGACCCTTTAGGACCCATAGGGACCCATAAGGACCCATAGGGTGCCATAGGGCCATAAGGACCCATGGGGTGCCATGAGGTCCCACAGGGACCCATAGGGGCCACAGGGACCCATAGGGACCCATAGGGTGCCATAGGGACCTATAGGACCCTTAGGGTGCCATAGGGAGCCATAAGGACCCTAGGGTGCCACAGGGACCATAGGGTACCATAAGGACCCATAAGGACCCATAGGGTGCCATAGGGACCCATAAGGGACCATAGGGTGCCATAAGGACTCATAGGGTGCCACAGGGACCCATAGGGACCCATAGGGTGCCATAAGGACTCATAGGGTGCCACAGGGACCCATAGGGACCCATAGGGTGCCATAAGGTCCCACAGGGACCCATAGGGTGCCACAGGGACCCATAAGGACCCATAGGGAGCCATAGGGACCCATAGGGACCCATAGGGTGCCATAGGGACCCATTAGGACCCATAGGGTGCCATAGGGACCCATAAGGATCCACAGGATGCCACAGGGAGCCATAGGGTGCCATAGGGACCATAAGGACCCATAGGGTGCCACAGGGAGCCATAGGGTGCCATAGGGACCCATTAGGACCCATAGGGTGCCAGCCAGGGACCATAAGGACCCATAGGGTGCCGTAAGGACCCATAGGGTGCCATAGGGTGCCATAAGGACCCATAGGGTGCCATAGGGACCCATAAGGACCCATAGGGTGCCACAGGGACCCATAGGCTGCCACAGGGACCCATAGGGTGCCATAGGGACCCATAGGACCCATAGGGTGCCACAGGGACCCATAAGGACCCATAGGGTGCCGTAAGGACCCATAGGGTGCCATAGGGTGCCATAGAGACCCATAGGGTGCCATGAGGTCCCACAGGGACCCATAGGGTGCCATAGGGACCCACAGGGACCCATGGGGGCCACAGGGACCCATAGGGTGCCATAAGGACTCATAGGGTGCCACAGGGACCCATAGGGACCCATAGGGTGCCATAGAGACCCATGGGGTGCCATGAGGACCCACAGGGACCCATAGGGTGCCATAGGGACCCATAAGGACCCATAGGGTGCCACAGGGACCCATTAGGACCCATAGGGTGCCATAGAGACCCATGGGGTGCCATGAGGACCACAGGGACCCATAGGGTGCCATAGGGACCCATAAGGACCCATAGGGTGCCATAAGGACCCATAGGGTGCCACAGGGACCCATAAGGACCCATAGGGTGCCACAGGGACCCATAGGCTGCCACAGGGACCCATAAGGTGCCATAGGAACCCATAGGGACCCATAGGGTGCCACAGGGACCCATAAGGACCCATAGGGTGCCGTAAGGACCCATAGGGTGCCATAGGGACCCATAGGGACCCACAGGGACCCATACGGACCCATAGGGACCCATAAGGACCCATAGGGTGCCATGAGGTCCCACAGGGACCCATAGGGACCCGTAAGGACCCATAGGGTGCCACAGGGACCCATAGGGTGCCATAGGGACCCGTAAGGACCCATAGGGTGCCATAGGGACCCATAGAGACCCATATTGTGCCATAGGGTGCCATAGGGACCCATAAGGACCCATAGGGACCCATAAGGACCCATAGGGTGCCATAGGGTGCCATAAGGACCCATGGGGTGCCATGAGGTCCCACAGGGACCCATAGGCTGCCACAGGGACCCATAGGGTGCCATAGGGACCCTAGGGACCCATAAGGATCCACAGGATGCCAAAGGGACGATAGGGTGCACAGGGACCCATAAGACCCATAGCGTGCCATAGGAACCCATAAGGGCCCATAGGGTGCCATAGGGACCCATAAGGACCATAGGGTGCCATAGGACCAGAAGGACCCATAGGGAGCCATAGGGACCCATAGGGACCCATAGGGTGCCACAGGGACCCATAGGGTGCCGTAAGGACCCATAGGGACCCATAGGGTGCCATAGGGACCCATTAGGACCCATAGGGTGCCATAGAGACCCATAGGGTGCCATGAGGTCCCACAGGGACCCATAGGGTGCCATAAGGACCCATAGGGTGCCATAGTAACCCATTAGGACCCATAGGGTGCCATGAGGACCCATAGGGTGCCACAGGGACCCATAAGGACCCATAGGGTGCCACAGGGACCCATAAGGACCCATGGGTGCCATAGGGACCCACAGGGACCCATAGGCTGCCGCAGGCACCCGTGCGGCTCCGTAGTCCACCCTTGGGTGCCATAAGGAAGCTCTTCGCTCCTCGCCTCTCCCCGGCGCTGCCGGAATTTGCCCCCGTCCGCCTCCCCACCCCTTTTTCTCCGCACGGCGCTCACCTCTCCGCACGGCACAGCGCTGCCCTGCGCCCGGCACCCGGCCTTCCCCACGAGGTTCCCGCTCCCGCCATCGCCGCCGCCCGACGCCATCGCCGGCACCGCGGCACCCATCGTCACCGGCACCCATCCCTCCTTCGCCGTCGGCACCCAAACCGGAATCGCCAGCATCGCCAGCGTCGCCAACCACGGGCTTCTCATGGCTGCGAAGGAAGCGGGGGGAAGAAAGGGGGGGGGAAAAAGAGGCGACGGGGAGCCCTGTGACGCCCTAAAATGGCACCCGAAGGGCACCCAAGGGTGACCTGAGGGCCACCCGAGTGTCACCCCGTATGGCAGCCGGCTGCCGGTGACGCCGTGGGGCTGTAAAATTGCCCCGGCACGGCGGTGATTGGCTGCAGATTGCGCCGGGTTAACCATTCTCAGGGTTCGCCCCGTGGGGAATGGGAGCACCCATGGGTGCTGGGAGCCCACCTGTAGGGTGACGCTGCCCCTACGGGTGGTGGGAGGCCCACCTTTGGGTGCCGTCGTCACCCCACTGTCCCACGATTGTCGCAATTTCTGCTTTGGGCCATTGGGATGGGAGCAGGGAGCACCCATGGGTGCTGGGCTGACCGTACGGTGCTCAGAGCACCCATGGGTGCTGGGAGCCCCCCTGTAGGGTGACGCTGCCCCTATGGGTGCTGGGAGGCCCAGCTTTGGGTGCCGTCGTCACCCCACTGTCCCACGATTGTCGCAATTTCTGCTTTGGGCCATAGGGATGGGAGCAGGGAGCACCCATGGGTGCTGGGCTGACCGTACGGTGCTCAGAGCACCCATGGGTGCTGGGAGCCCACCTGTAGGGTGACGCTGCCCCTATGGGTGCTGGAGAGGCCCAGCTTTGGGTGCCGTCGTCACCCCACTGTCCCACGATTGTCGCAATTTCTGCTTTGGGCCATAGGGATGGGAGCAGGGAGCACCCATGGGTGCTGGGCTGACCGTACGGTGCTCAGAGCACCCATGGGTGCTGGGACCCCACCTGTAGGGTGACGCTGCCCCTACGGGTGCTGGGAGGCCCAGCTTTGGGTGCCGTCGTCACCCCACTGTCCCACGATTGTCACAATTTCTGCTTTGGGCCATTGGGATGGGAGCAGGGAGCACCCATGGGTGCTGGGCTGACCGTACGGTGCTCAGAGCACCCATGGGTGCTGGGAGCCCCCTCCCATAGGGTGACGCTGTCCTTCTGGGTGCTGGGAGCCCCATGTAGGTGACACTGTCCCCCCCCACGAGTGTCCCATTCTGGTTTGGGCCTTGGGCACAGGGAGCACCCATGGGTGCTGGGCTGACCGTACGGTGCTCAGAGCACCCATGGGTGTTGAGAGCCCCCCTGTAGGGTGACGCTGCCCCTATGGGTGCTGGGAGGCCCACCCTTGGGTGCCATGTCTCCCCACTGTCCCCCCCCACGAGTGTCCCATTCTGGTTTGGGCCTTGTGCACAGGGAGCACCATGGGTGCTGGGCTGACCGTACGGTGCTGGGAGCACCCATGGGTGCTGGGACCCCCCTCCCATAGGGTGACGCTATCCCTGTGGGTGCTGGGATCCCCACCCTTGGGTGCCATTGTCCTTCCCCCGGTCCCGGCAGTGTCACACTCAGGTGCGGGCCTTGGGCACAGGAAGCACCCATGGGTGCCAGGATCACCCCACAGTGCTCAGAGCACCCATGGGTGCTGGGAGCCCCCTCCCATAGGGTGACGCTGCCCCTATGGGTGCTGGGATCCCCACCCTTGGGTGCCAGTCTCCCCACCATCCCACGATTGTCACACACTCTGGTTTGGGCCATAGGGATGGGAGCAAGGAGCACCCATGGGTGCTGGGCTGACTGTACAGTGCTCAGAGCACCCATGGGTGCTGGGAGTCCCCCCCATAGGGTGACGCTGTCCCTATGGGTGCTGAGACCCCCCCCCCACGAGTGACCCCGCATGGGTGTCACACTCAGGTGTGGTCCACAGGGGTGAGTGTAGAGAGCACCCATGGGTGCCAAGGCTCATTCCACCGTGCCAGGAGCACCCATGGGTGCTGAGAGCCCCCCATAGAGTGTCACTGTCCCTGTAGGTGCTGGGACCCCCCCCCATGGGTGACATCGTCATCCCCTCGGGTCTCCTCCCCCATAACCCCCCCCCCCACGTGTGAACTCTGCACACGGGCACAAGGAGCACCCGTGGGTGCCGGAAACGCCCATAGAAGTGCCGGGTGCACCCATGGGTGTCACGAGGTCACTCCTCCCCCCCCATTCCTCCCCCGGGGGCCTCACCCACGTGGCTGCAGCGTGAACGTTGCACCTTGGCAAAGGTCGGGGCACCCATGGGTGATCGGAGTGCCCCACGGTGCCAGCAACTCCCGCTGCCAGCTCCCACCCATGGGTGCTCAGCACCCCCCCACGGCTGCCAGCTCCCACCCATGGTGCTCAGGACCCCCCCTCGGCTGCCAGCTCCCACCCATGGGTGCTCAGGACCCCCCCACGGCTGCCAGCTCCCACCCATGGTGCTCAGGACCCCCCACGGCTGCCAACTCCCACCCATGGGTGCTCAGGACCCCCCCACGGCTGCCAGCTCCCACCCATAGGTGCTCAGGACCCCCCACAGGTGCCAACTCCCACCCATGGGTGCTCAGGACCCCCCACAGGTGCCAGCTCCCACCCATGGGTGCTCAGGACCCCCCACGGCTGCCAACTCCCACCCATGGGTGCTCAGGACCCCCCACAGGCTGCCAGCTCCCACCCATGGGTGCTCAGGACCCCCCACGGCTGCCAGCTCCCACCCATGGCAGCTCTGGACCCCCCACAGGTGCCAGCTCCCACCCATGGGTGCTCAGGACCCCCCCACAGGTGCCAGCTCCCACCCATGGGAGCTCAGGACCTCCCCACGGCTGCCAGCTCCCACCCATGGGTGCTCAGGACCCCCCCACAGGTGCCAGCTCCCACCCATGGATGCTCAGGACCCCCCCCACGGCTGCCAGGTCCCACCCATAGGTGCTCAGGACCCCCACAGGTGCCAACTCCCACCCATGGGAGCTCAGGACCCCCCACGGCTGCCAGCTCCCACCCATGGGTGCTCAGGACCCCCCACGGTGCCAACTCCCACCCATGGGTGCTCAGGACCCCCCCACGGCTGCCAGCTCCCACCCATGGGTGCTCAGGCCCCCCCCAGGTGCCAACTCCCACCCATGGGTGCTCAGGACCCCCCCAACGGCTGCCAGCTCCCACCCATGAATGCTCAGAACCCCCCCCACGGCTGCCAGCTCCCACCCATGGGTGCTCAGGACCCCCCCCACGGCTGCCAGGTCCCACCCATAGGTGCTCAGGACCCCCCACAGGTGCCAACTCCCACCCATGGGAGCTCAGGACCCCCCCTCGGCTGCCAGCTCCCACCCATGGGTGCTCAGGACCCCCCCTCGGCTGCCAGCTCCCACCCATGGGTGCTCAGGACCCCCCAACGGCTGCCAGCTCCCACCCATGGGTGCTCAGGACCCCCCACGGCTGCCAGCTCCCACCCATGGGTGCTCAGGACCCCCCCCACGGCTGCCAACTCCCACCCATGGGTGCTCAGGACCTCCCACAGGTGCCAACTCCCACCCATGGGTGCTCAGGACCCCCCACGGCTGCCAGCTCCCACCCATGGCAGCTCTGGACCCCCCCACGGCTGCCAGCTCCCACCCATGGGTGCTCAGGACCCCCCCACGGCTGCCAGCGCCCACCCATGGGTGCTCAGGACCCCCCCACAGCTGCCAGCTCCCACCCATGGGTGCTCAGGACCCCTCCACGGCTGCCAGCTCCCACCCATAGGTGCTCAGGACCCCCCACAGGTGCCAACTCCCACCCATGGGTTCTCAGGACCTCCCCACGGCTGCCAGCTCCCACCCATGGGTGCTCATGACACCCCACAGGTGCCAACTCCCACCCATGGGAGCTCAGGACCCCCCACGGCTGCCAGCTCCCACCCATGGGTGCTCAGGACCCCCCACAGGTGCCAACTCCCACCCATGGGTGCTCAGGACCCCCCACGGCTGCCAACTCCCACCCATGGGTGCTCAGGACCCCCCACGGCTGCCAGATCCCACCCATGGGTGCTCAGGACCCCCCCTCGGCTGCCAGCTCCCACCCATGGGTGCTCAGGACCCCCCCACGGCTGCCTGCTCCCACCCATGGGTGCTCAGGACCCACCCATGGGTGCCACTCTCCCCCCCTTCATGACCCACGTGGCTTCAATGTGAGCATTGCACAGATATATGAGCCACGTGGATGGACACAGGGAGCACCCATGGGTGCTCAGGACCCCCCACAGGTGCCAGCTACCACCCATGGGTGCTCAGGACCAACCCATGGGTGCCACTGTCCCCCTCTTCACGACCCACGTGACTCCAGAGTGAACACTGCACCCATGTATGAGCCACGTGGATGGACACAGGGAGCACCCATGGGTGCTCAGGACCCCACTATGGCTACCAGGTCGCACCCATGGGTGCCATTGTTGCCCCCTCCCCAAATAATTCACACCCACGTGACTTCAGGGTGAGCGTTGCACCCATCTATGAGCCACGTGGGTGGACACAGGGTGCACCCATGGGTGCTCAGGACCCCCCTCAGGTGCCAGGTCCCACCCATGGGTGCTCAGGACCCACCCATGGGTGCCACTGTCCCCCTCTTCACGACCCACGTGACTTCAGAGTGAACATTGCACCCATCTATGAGCCACGTGGATGGACACAGGGAGCACCCATGGGTGCTCAGAACGCCCCCCCTTAGGTTCCAGGACCCACCCATGGGTGCCACAGTCCTCCCCTACCCAAATAATCCACAGCCACGTGGCTGCAGCGTGAACATTGCACCCATCTAGGAGCCACGTGGATGGACACAGGGAGCACCCATGGGTGCTCAGCATCCCGCCACAGGTACCAGGACCCACCCATAGGTGCCACTGTCCCCCCTTCGCGACCCACGTGGCTGCAGCGTGAACACCACACCCATGTATGAGCCACGTGGATGGACACAGTGTGCACCCATGGGTGCCCATGACCTCCCACAGGTGCCAGGTCCCACCCATGGGTGCTCAGGACCCACCCAAAGGTGCCACTGACCCCCCCCTTCACGACCCATGTGGCTTCAATGTGAACATTGCACCCAGGTATGAGGCACGTGGATGACACAGGGAGCACCCATGGGTGCTCAGGACCCCCCACAGGTGCCAGGTCCCACCCATGGGTGCTCAGGAGCCCCCACTGGTACAATAACCCACCCATGGGTGCTCAGGACCCACCCAAGGGTGCCACTGACCCCCCCGTTCACGACCCACGTGGCTTCAATGTGAACATTGCACCCATCTATGAGCCACGTGGATGGACAGAGCATGCACCCATAGGTGCCCATGACCCCCCCACAGCTGCCAGGTCCCACCCATGGGTGCTCAGGACCCACCCAAGGGTGCCACAGTCCGCCCCTTCATGACCCACGTGGCTTCAGTGTGAGCATAGCACCCATGTATGAGCCATGTGGATGGACACAGCGTGCACCCATGGGTGCTCAGGACCCCCCATAGGTGCCAGGTCCCACCCATGGGTGCTCAGGACCCACCCAAGGGTGCCACTGTCCCCCTCTTCACGACCCACGTGACACCAGAGTGAACACTGCACCCATGTATGAGCCACGTGGATGGACACAGCGTGCACCCATGGGTGCTCAGGACCCCACTATGGCTACCAGGTCGCACCCATGGGTGCCATTGTTCCTCCCTCCCCAAATAATTCACACCCACGTGACTTCAGGGTGAGCGTTGCACCCGTCTATGAGCCACGTGGGTGGACAGAGCATGCACCCATGGGTGCTCAGGACGCCCCATAGGTGCCAGGTCCCACCCATGGGTGCTCAGGACCCCCCCCACGGCTGCCAGCTCCCACCCATGGGTGCTCAGGACCCCCCACGGCTGCCAACTCCCACCCATGGGTGCTCAGGACCCCCCCCACGGCTGCCAGCTCCCACGCATGGATGCTCAGGACCCCCCCCACGGCTGCCAGCTCCCACCCATGGGTGCTCAGGACCCCCCACGGCTGCCAGCTCCCACCCATGGGTGCTCAGGACCCCCCCCACGGCTGCCAGCTCCCACCCATGGGTGCTCAGGACCCCCCCACAGGTGCCAGCTCCCACCCATGGGAGCTCAGGACCCCCCCCACGGCTGCCAACTCCCACCCATGGGTGCTCAGGACCCCCCACAGGTGCCAACTCCCACCCATGGGTGCTCAGGACCCCCCACGGCTGCCAGCTCCCACCCATGGCAGCTCTGGACCCCCCCCACGGCTGCCAGCTCCCACCCATGGGTGCTCAGGACCCCCCCCACGGCTGCCAGCTCCCACCCATGGGTGCTCAGGACCCCCCCCACGGCTGCCAGCTCCCACCCATGGGTGCTCAGGACCCCCCACGGCTGCCAGCTCCCACCCATGGCAGCTCTGGACCCCTCCCACGGCTGCCAGCTCCCACCCATGGGTGCTCAAGACCCCCCACAGGTGCCAGGTCCCACCCATGGGTGCTCAGGAGTCCCCACTGGTACAATAACCCACCCATGGGTGCTCAGGACCCACCCAAGGGTGCCACTGTCCCCCCCCTTCACGACCCACGTGGTTGCAGCGTGAACATTGCACCCATGTATGAGGCACGTGGATGACACAGGGAGCACCCATGGGTCCTGAGGCCCCCCCCACAGTTGCCAGGTCCCACCCATGGGAGCTCAGGACCCCAGCATGGCTGCCAGGTCCCACCCAAGGGTGCCACTGTCTCCCCCTCCCCAAATAATCCACGACCCACGTGGCTGCAGCGTGAGCCATGTGGATGGACACAGCGTGCACCCATGGGTGCCCATGACCCCCCACAGGTGCCAGCTCCCACCCATGGGTGCTCAGGACCCAGCCATGGGTGCCACTGTCCCCCCCTTCACGACCCACGTGGTTGCAGCGTGAACATTGCACCCATCTATGAGCCACGTGGATGGACACAGGGAGCACCCATGGGTCCTGAGGCCCCCCCCACAGTTGCCAGGTCCCACCCATGGGTGCTCAGGACCCACCCAAAGGTGCCACAGTCCGCCCCTTCATGACTCACGTGGCTTCAGTGTGAGCATAGCACCCATGTATGAGCCATGTGGATGGACACAGGGAGCACCCATGGGTGCTCAGGACCCCCACAGGTGCCAGGTCCCACCCATGGGTGCTCAGGAGCCCCCACTGGTACAATAACCCACCCATGGGTGCTCAGGACCCACCCAAGGGTGCCACTGACCCCCTCTTCACGACCCACGTGGTTGCAGAGTGAACATTGCACCCATGTACGAGGCACGTGGATGGACAGAGCATGCACCCATGGGTGCTCAGGACCCACCCAAGGGTGCCACTGTCCGCCCCTTCATGACCCACGTGGCTTCAGTGTGAGCATAGCACCCATGTATGAGCCATGTGGATGGACACAGTGTGCACCCATGGGTGCCCATGACCTCCCACAGGTGCCAGGTCCCACCCATGGGTGCTCAGGACCCACCCAAGGGTGCCACTGACCCCCCCCTTCACGACCCACGTGGCTTCAATGTGAACATTGCACCCATCTATGAGCCACGTGGATGACACAGGGAGCACCCATGGGTGCTCAGGACCCCCCACAGCTGCCAGGTCCCACCCATGGGTGCTCAGGAGCCCCCACTGGTACAATAACCCACCGATGGGTGCTCAGGACCCACCCAAGGGTGCCACTGACCCCCTCTTCACGACCCACGTGGTTGCAGAGTGAACATTGCACCCATGTATGAGGCACGTGGATGGACAGAGCGTGCACCCATGGGTGCCCATGACCCCCCACAGCGGCCAGGTCCCACCCATGGGTGCTCAGAACCCACCCAAGGGTGCCACTGACCCCCCCCTTCACGACCCACGTGGCTTCAATGTGAACATTGCACCCGTGTATGAGGCACGTGGATGACACAGGGAGCACCCATGGGTGCTCAGGACCCCCCCATAGGTGTCAGTTCCCACCCATGGGTGCTCAGCACCCCACTATGGCCGCCAGGTCCCACCCATGGGTGTCACAAACACCCCCCACAGGCCTCAACCCCCTTCCCATGGGTGCCACGACCCCACCCTTGGGTGCCAGGACCCCCTCTCCACATGTGCCAACACCCCCCAAGGGTGCCACTCTCCCACCCATGGGTGCCAATCCCCCCAAAGGCGCCTCTGTCCCACCCATGGGTGCCAGGACCCTCCCCACATGTGCCTACCCCCCCAAGGGTGCCACTGTCACACCCATGGGTGCCAACCCCCCCCTCCCCCCAAGGTGCCCCTGTCCCACCCATGGGTGCCAGGACCCCCCCTCCCCCACATGTGCCAACCCCCCCCAAGGGTCCCACTGTCCCACCCATAGGTGCCAATCCCCCCAAAGGCGCCTCTCTCCCACCCATGGGTGCCAGGACCCCCCCCAAAGGTGCCACTGTCCCACCCATGGGCGCCAGGACCCCCCCTCCCCCACATGTGCCAACACCCCCCAAGGGTGCCACTCTCCCACCCATGGGTGCCAACTCCCCCCCCAAAGGCGCCTCTGTCCCACCCATGGGTGCCAGGACCCCCCCCCCACATGTGCCAACACCCCCCAAGGGTGCCACTCTCCACCCATGGGTGCCAGGACCCCCCCCCCCCACATGTGCCAACCCTCCCCAAGGGTGCCACTCTCCCACCCATGGGTGCCAGGACCCCCCCCCCCCACATGTGCCAACCCTCCCCAAGGGTGCCACTCTCCCACCCATGGGTGCCAACCCCCTCCCACATGTGCCAACCACCCCCAAAGGTGCCACTCTCCACACCATGGGTGCCAACCCCCCCCCCAAAGGCGCCTCTGTCCCACCCATGGGTGCCAACCCCTCCCACATGTGCCAACCACCCCCAAGGTGCCACTGTCCCACCCATGGGTGCCAACCCCCCCCCCAAAGGCGCCTCTGCCCCACCCATGGGTGCCAGGACCCCCCCCACATGTGCCAACACCCCCCCAAGGGGCTCTGTCCCACCCATGTGTGCCAGGACCCCCCCCACATGTGCCAAACCCCCCCAAGGGTGCCATTATCCCACCCATGGGTGCCAACTCCCCCCCAAAGGCGCCTCTGTCCCACCCATGGGTGCCAGGACCCCCCCCCCCCACATGTGCCAACCCTCCCCAAGGGTGCCACTCTCCCACCCATGGGTGCCAACCCCCTCCCACATGTGCCAACCACCCCCAAAGGTGCCACTCTCCCACCCATGGGTGCCAACCCCCCCCCCAAAGGCGCCTCTGTCCCACCCATGGGTGCCAACCCCCTCCCACATGTGCCAACCACCCCCAAGGTGCCACTGTCCCACCCATGGGTGCCAACCCCCCCCCCCAAAGGCGCCTCTGTCCCACCCATGGGTGCCAGGACCCCCCCACATGTGCCAACACCCCCCCAAGGTGGCTCTGTCCCACCCATGGGTGCCAGGACCCCCCCCCCCACATGTGCCAACAACCCCCAAGGGTGCCATTATCCCACCCATGGGTGCCAGGACCCCCCCCCCACATGTGCCAACACCCCCCAAGGGTGCCACTCTCCCACCCATGGGTGCCAACTCCCCCCCCAAAGGCACCTCTGTCCCACCCATGGGTGCCAGGACCCCCCCCACATGTGCCAAACCCCCCAAGGGTGCCATTATCCCACCCATGGGTGTCACAAACACCCCCCACAGGTCTCAACCCTCCCCCTTGGCTGCCACTCTCCCACCCATGGGTGCCAGGACCCCCCCCACATGTGCCAACACCCCCCAAGGGTGCCATTATCCCACCCATGGGTGCCAGGACCCCCCCTACATGTGCCAACACCCCCTAAGGGTCCCACTCTCCCACCCATGGGTGCCAACCCCCCCCCCAAAGGCGCCTCTGTCCCACCCATGGGTGCCAGGACCACCCTCACGTTTGCCAACCCACCCAAGGGTGCCCCTCACCACCCCCCACCCCCCCCAGTGGTCACCTTTGGGTGCTCGTTGTCCCCGGCAGTGGAGTTGTGGGGCCTCAACCCCCCCCCACCCAACCCCCCCCCAAAAAAAGCGGAGGTGACACCCGGCGGTGACTCAGAGCGGCCCCACAGTCGGCAAACAGGGACAAAAAAGGGCCACGACGACAAGGCAGCGCCACAGAGCGACCCCATAACTGCCCTATAGGGACCCCATAGCAGCCCCATACAGAACCCATAGAGCCCCATAGGGATCCCATAGGGACCCATTAGTAGCCCATAGAGAACCCATAACAGCCCCATAGGGACCCCATAACAGCCCCATAGTGACCCCATAGAGCTCCATAGAAACCCCATAACAGTTCCATGTGACCCCATAGAGCTCCATAGGGACCCCATAACAGCCCCATACAGAACCCACAGTGACCCCATAGCAGCCCAATACAGAACCCATAGGGCCCCATAGGGATCACATAGGGACCCATTAGTAGCCCATAGTGACCCCATAGAGCTCCATAGGGACCCCATAACAGTTCCACTGTGACCCCATAATAACCCCATAGGGACCCCATAACAGCCCCATACAGAACCCACAGTGACCCCATAGCAGCCCCATACAGAACCCATAGAGCCCCATAGGGATCCCATAGTGACCCATTAGTAGCCCAGAGTGACCCCATAGAGCTCCATAGGGACCCCATAACAGTTCCACTGTGACCCCATAGAGCTCCATAGGGACCCCATAACAGCCCCATACAGAACCCACAGTGACCCCATAGCAGCCCCATAGAGAACTCATAGAGCCCCATATGGATCCCATAGGGACCCATTAGTAGCCCATAGAGACCCCATAACAGCCCCATAGTGACCCCATAATGACCCCATAGGGACCCCATAACAGCCCCATACAGAACCCACAGTGACCCCATAGCAGCCCCATACAGAACCCATAGAGCCCCATATGGATCCCATAGTGACCCATTAGTAGCCCATAGTGACCCCATAGAGCTCCATAGGGACCCCATAACAGTTCCACTGTGACCCCATAATAACCCCATAGGGACCCCATAACAGCCCCATACAGAACCCACAGTGACCCCATAGCAGCCCCATAGAGAACCCATAGAGCCCCATATGGATCCCATAGTGACCCATTAGTAGCCCATAGTGACCCCATAGAGCTCCATAGGGACCCCATAACAGTTCCTTTGTGACCCCATAGAGATCCAGAGAAACCCCATAACAGTTCCTTTGTGACCCCATAGAGATCCATAGAGACCCCATAACAGCCTCATACAGAACCCACAGTGACACCATAGCAGCCCCATACAGTAACCTTAGAGCCCCATAGGGATCCCATAGTGACCCAATAGTAGTCCATAGTGACCCCATAGAGCTCCATAGGGACCCCATAACAGCCCCATACAGAACCCACAGTGACCCCATAGCAGCCCCATACAGAACCCATAGAGCCCCATAGGGATCCCATAGGGACCCATTAGTAGCCCATAGAGAACCCATAACAGCCCCATAGGGACCCCATAACAGCCCCATAGTGACCCCATAGAGCTTCATAGGAACCCCATAACAGTTCCATGTGACCCCATAGAGCTCCATAGGGACCCCATAACAGCCCCATACAGAACCCATAGTGACCCCATAGCAGCCCAATACAGAACCCATAGGGCCCCATAGGGATCACATAGGGACCCATTAGTAGCCCATAGTGACCCCATAGAGCTCCATAGGGACCCCATAACAGTTCCACTGTGACCCCATAATAACCCCATAGGGACCCATAACAGCCCCATACAGAACCCACAGTGACCCCATAGCAGCCCCATAGAGAACCCATAGAGCCCCATATGGATCCCATAGTGACCCATTAGTAGCCCATAGTGACCCCATAGAGCTCCATAGGGACCCCATAACAGTTCCTTTGTGACCCCATAGAGATCCATAGAAACCCCATAACAGTTCCTTTGTGACCCCATAGAGATCCATAGGGACCCCATAACAGCCCCATACAGAACCCACAGTGACCCCATAGCAGCCCCATACAGAACCCATAGAGCCCCATAGGGATCCCATAGGGACCCATTAGTAGCCCATAGAGACTCCATAACAGCCCCATAGGGACCCCATAACAGCCCCATAGGGACCCCATAGAGATCCATAGAGACCCCATAACAGTTCCTTTGTGACCCCATAGAAACCAATAGAGACCCATAACAGCCCCATAGTGACCCCATAGAGCTCCATAGGGACCCCATAACAGCCCCATACAGAACCCACAATGACCCCATAGCAGCCCCATAGAGAACCCATAGAGCCCTATAGGGATCCCATAGTGACCCATTAGTAGCCCATAGAGACCCCATAACAGCCTCATAGTGACCCCATAACAGCCCCATAGTGACCCCATAACAGTTCCTTTGTGACCCCATAGAGATCCATAGAGACCCCATAACAGTTCCTTTGTGACCCCATAGAGATCCATAGAGACCCCATAACAGCTCCTTTGTGACCCCATAGAGATCGATACAGACCCCATAACAGTTCCTTTGTGAACCCATAGAGATCCATAGAGACCCCATAACAGTTCCTTTGTGACCCCATAGAGCTCCATAGAGACCCCATAACAGTTCCTTTGTGACCCCATAGAGATCCATAGAGACCCCATAACAGTTCCTTTGTGACCCCATAGAGATCCATAGAGACCCCATAACAGTTCCTTTGTGACCCCATAGAGATCCATAGAGACCCCATAACAGCTCCTTTGTGACCCCATAGAGATCGATAGAGACCCCATAACAGTTCCATGTGACCCCATAGAGATCCATAGAGACCCCATAACAGTTCCTTTGTGACCCCATAAAGATCCATAGAGACCCCATAACAGTTCCTTTGTGACCCCATAGAGCTCCATAGGGACCCCATAACAGTTCCATGTGACCCCATAGAGATCGATACAGACCCCATAACAGTTCCTTTGTGACCCCATAGAGATCCATAGAGACCCCATAACAGTTCCTTTGTGACCCCATAGAGCTCCATAGAGACCCCATAACAGTTCCTTTGTGACCCCATAGAGATCCATAGAGACCCCATAACAGTTCCTTTGTGACCCCATAGAGATCCATAGAGACCCCATAACAGTTCCTTTGTGACCCCATAGAGATCCATAGAGACCCCATAACAGTTCCATGTGACCCCATAGAGATCCATAGAGACCCCATAACAGTTCCATGTGACCCCATAGAGATCCATAGAGACCCCATAACAGTTCCTTTGTGACCCCATAGAGATCGATAGAGACCCCATTACAGTTCCTTTGTGACCCCATAGAGATCCATAGAGACCCCATAACAGTTCCTTTGTGACCCCATAGAGATCCATAGAGACCCCATAACAGTTCCATGTGACCCCATAGAGATCCATAGAGACCCCATAACAGTTCCTTTGTGACCCATAGAAACCAATAGAGACCCCATAACAGTTCCTTTGTGACCCCATAGAGATCCATAGAGACCCCATAACAGTTCCTTTGTGACCCCATAGAGATCCATAGAGACCCCATAACAGTTCCATGTGACCCCATAGAGATCCATAGAGACCCCATAACAGTTCCATGTGACCCCATAGAGATCAATAGAGACCCCATAACAGTTCCACTGTGACCCCATAGAGATCCATAGAGACCCCATAACAGTTCCTTTGTGACCCCATAGAAACCAATAGAGACCCCATAACAGTTCCTTTGTGACCCCATAGAGATCCATAGAGACCCCATAACAGCCCCTAGTGACCCCATAGAGCTCCATAGAGACCCCATAACAGTTCCTTTGTGACCCCATAGAGATCCATAGAGACCCCATAACAGTTCCATGTGACCCCATAGAGATCCATAGAGACCCCATAACAGTTCCTTTGTGACCCCATAAAGATCGATAGAGACCCCATAACAGTTCCTTTGTGACCCCATAGAGATCCATAGAGACCCCATAACAGTTCCTTTGTGACCCCGTAGAGATCCATAGAGACCCCATAACAGTTCCTTTCTGACCCCATAGAGATCCATAGAAACCCCATAACAGCTCCATAGTGACCCCATAGAGATCCATAGAGACCCCATAACAGTTCCTTTGTGACCCCATAGATATCCATAGTGACCCTATAGGGCTTCTTAGTGACCCCATAACAGCCCCATGGTGACCCCATAGCAGCCCCATACTGATTCCATAGAGAACCCATAGCAGCCCCATAGTGACCCCATAGCAGCCCCATAGAGAACCCATAGAGCCCCATAGGGATCCCATAGTGACCCATTAGTAGCCCATAGCGACCCCATAGAGCTCCATAGGGACCCCATAACAGTTCCACTGTGACCCCATAATGACCCCATAGTGACCCCATAGCAGCCCCATACAGAACCCATAGAGCCCCATATGGATCCCATAGTGACCCATTAGTAGCCCATAGAGACCCCATAGAGATCCATAGAGACCCCATAACAGTTCCTTTGTGACCCCATAGAGATCCATAGAGACCCCATAACAGTTCCTTTGTGACCCCATAGAGATCCATAGAAACCCCATAACAGTTCCTTTGTGACCCCATAGAGATCCATAGAGACCCCATAACAGCCTCATACAGAACCCACAGTGACCCCATAGCAGCCCAATACAGAACCCATAGGGCCCCATAGGGATCCCATAGTGACCCATTAGTAGCCCATAGTGACCCCATAGAGCTCCATAGGGACCCCATAACAGTTCCTTTGTGACCCCATAATGACCCCATAGGGACCCCATAACAGCCCCATACAGAACCCACAGTAACCCCATAGCAGCCCCATACAGAACCCATAGAGCCCCATAGGGATCCCATAGTGACCCATTAGTAGCCCATAGTGACCCCATAGAGCTCCATAGGGACCCCATAACAGTTCCTTTGTGACCCCATAGAGATCCGTAGAGACCCCATAACAGTTCCTTTGTGACCCCATAGAAACCAGTAGAGACCCCATAACAGCCCATAGTGACCCCATAGAGCTCCATAGGGACCCATAACAGCCCCATACAGAACCCACAGTGACCCCATAGCAGCCCCATACAGAACCCATAGAGCCCCATAGGGATCCCATAGTGACCCATTAGTAGCCCATAGAGACCCCATAGCAGCCCCATAGTGACCCCATAGAGCTGCATAGAAACCCCATAACAGTTCCTTTCTGACCCCATAGAGCACCAAAGGGACCCCATAACAGCCCCATAGTGACCCCATAGAGCTCCCGAGAGACCCCATAACAGCCCCATAGTGACCCCATAGAGATCCATAGAAACCCCATAACAGTTCCACTGTGACCCCATAGAGATCGATAGAGACCCCATATCAGTTCCATGTGACCCCATAACAGCCACATGGTGACCTCATAACAGTTCCACTGTGACCCCATAGAGCTCCATAGAGACCCCATAACAGTTCCTTTGTGACCCCATAACAGCCCCATGGTGAACCCATAACAGTTCCACTGTGACCCCATAGAGATCCATAGGGACCCTATAGAGCTTCTTAGTGATCCCATAACAGCCACATATTTACCCCATAGTGACCCCATAGCAACCCCATACTGACTCCATAATGACCCTAAAACAGCCCCATAGAGAACCCATAGAGCCCCATAGGGATCCCATAGTGACCCCTTAGTAGCCCATAGTGACCATATAACAGCCCCAGACTGACCCCATAGAACCCCATACTGACCCCATTACAGCCCCATAGTAACCACATAGAACTCCACAGAAATCCCATAACAGCCCCATAGTGACCCCATGGAGCTCCATAGGGACCCCATAACAGCCCCATAGTGACCCCATAGAGCTCCATAGAGACCCCATAACAGTTCCTTTGTGACCCCATAGAGATCCATAGAGACCCAATAACAGTTCCTTTGTGACCCCATAGAGCACCATAGGGACCCCATAACAGCCCCATAGTGACCCCATAGAGATCCATAGAGACCCCATAACAGTTCCATGTGACCCCATAGAGCTCCATAGAGACCCCATAACAGTTCCTTTGTGACCCCATAGAGATCCATAGAGACCCCATAACAGTTCCTTTGTGACCCCATAGAGATCCATAGAGACCCCATAACAGTTCCATGTGACCCCATAGAGCACCATAGGGACCCCATAACAGCCCCATAGTGACCCCATAGAGATCCATAGGGACCCCATAACAGCTCCATAGTGACCCCATAGAGATCCATAGAGACCCCATAACAGTTCCTTTGTGACCCCATAGAGATCCATAGAGACCCCATAACAGCTCCTTTGTGACCCCATAGAGATCCATAGAGACCCCATAACAGTTCCTTTGTGACCCCATAGAGATCCATAGAGACCCCATAACAGTTCCATGTGACCCCATAGAGATCCATAGAGACCCCATAACAGTTCCTTTGTGACCCCATAGAGATCCATAGAGACCCCATAACAGTTCCCTTGTGACCCCATAGAGATCCATAGAGACCCCATAACAGTTCCATGTGACCCCATAGAGATCCATAGAGACCCCATAACAGTTCCTTTGTGACCCCATAGAGATCCCGAGAGACCCCATAACAGCTCCTTTGTGACCCCATAGAGATCCATAGAGACCCCATAACAGCTCCTTTGTGACCCCATAGAGATCCATAGAGACCCCATAACAGTTCCTTTGTGACCCCATAGAGATCCATAGAGACCCCATAACAGTTCCTTTGTGACCCCATAGAGATCCATAGAGACCCCATAACAGTTCCATGTGACCCCATAGAGATCCATAGAGACCCCATAACAGCCCCATAGTGACCCCATAGAGATCCATAGAGACCCCATAACAGTTCCATGTGACCCCATAGAGATCCATAGAGACCCCATAACAGCCCCCTAGTGACCCCATAGAGATCCATAGAGACCCCATAACAGTTCCTTTGTGACCCCATAGAGATCCATAGAGACCCCATAACAGCCCCCTAGTGACCCCATAGAGCTCCATAGAGACCCCATAACAGTTCCATGTGACCCCATAGAGATCCATAGAGACCCCATAACAGTTCCTTTGTGACCCCATAGAGATCCATAGAGACCCCATAACAGTTCCTTTTGACCCCATAGAGATCCATAGAGACCCCATAACAGTTCCATGTGACCCCATAGAGATCCATAGAGACCCCATAACAGTTCCTTGTGACCCCATAGAGATCCATAGAGACCCCATAACAGTTCCTTAGTGACCCCATAGAGATCCATAGAGACCCCATAACAGTTCCTTTGTGACCCATAGAGATCCATAGAGACCCCATAACAGTTCCACTGTGACCCCATAGAGATCCATAGAGACCCCATAACAGTTCCTTTGTGACCCCATAGAGATCCATAGAGACCCCATAACAGTTCCATGTGACCCCATAGAGATCCATAGAGACCCCATAACAGTTCCTTGTGACCCCATAGAGATCCATAGAGACCCCATAACAGTTCCTTTGTGACCCCATAGAGATCCATAGAGACCCCATAACAGTTCCTTTGTGACCCCATAGAGATCCATAGAGACCCCATAACAGCTCCTTGTGACCCCATAGAGATCCATAGAGACCCCATAACAGTTCCTTGTGACCCCATAGAGATCCATAGAGACCCCATAACAGTTCCTTGTGACCCCATAGAGATCCATAGAGACCCCATAACAGTCCCATTATGACCCCATAGAGATCCATAGAGACCCCATAACAGTTCCTTTGTGACCCCATAGAGATCCATAGAGACCCCATAACAGTTCCTTTGTGACCCCATAGAGATCCATAGAGACCCCATAACAGTTCCTTTGTGACCCCATAGAGATCCATAGAGACCCCATAACAGTTCCTTTATGACCCCATAGAGATCCATAGAGACCCCATAACAGTTCCTTTGTGACCCCATAGAGATCCATAGAGACCCCATAACAGTTCCTTGTGACCCCATAGAGATCCATAGAGACCCCATAACAGTTCCTTGTGACCCCATAGAGATCCATAGAGACCCCATAACAGTTCCTTTGTGACCCCATAGAGATCCATAGAGACCCCATAACAGTTCCATGTGACCCCATAGAGATCCATAGAGACCCCATAACAGTTCCTTTGTGACCCCATAGAGATCCATAGAGACCCCATAACAGTTCCTTGTGACCCCATAGAGATCCATAGAGACCCCATAACAGTTCCTTTGTGACCCCATAGAGATCCATAGAGACCCCATAACAGTTCCTTTGTGACCCCATAGAGATCCATAGAGACCCCATAACAGTTCCTTTGTGACCCATAGAGATCCATAGAGACCCCATAACAGTTCCTTTGTGACCCCATAGAGATCCATAGAGACCCCATAACAGTTCCTATGTGACCCCATAGAGATCCATAGAGACCCCATAACAGTTCCTTTGTGACCCCATAGAGATCCATAGAGACCCCATAACAGTTCCTTTGTGACCCCATAGAGATCCATAGAGACCCCATAACAGTTCCTTTGTGACCCCATAGAGATCCATAGAGACCCCATAACAGTTCCTTCCCTAGTGACCCATAGAGATCCATAGTGACCCCATAACAGTTCCATGTGACCCCATAGAGACCCATAGAGACCCCATAACAGTTCCTTTGTGACCCCATAGAGATCCATAGAGACCCCATAATCAGTTCCATGTGACCCCATAGAGATCCATAGAGACCCATAACAGTTCCTTTGACCCCATAGAGATCCATAGAGACCCCATAACAGTTCCTTTGTGACCCCATAGAGATCCATAGAGACCCCATAACAGTTCCTTTGTGACCCCATAGAGATCCATAGAGACCCCATAACAGTTCCTTGTGACCCCATAGAGATCCATAGAGACCCCATAACAGTTCCTTTGTGACCCCATAGAGATCCATAGAGACCCCATAACAGTTCCATGTGACCCCATAGAGATCCATAGAGACCCCATAACAGTTCCATGTGACCCCATAGAGATCCATAGAGACCCCATAACAGTTCCTTTGTGACCCCATAGAGATCCATAGAGACCCCATAACAGTTCCTTGTGACCCCATAGAGATCCATAGAGACCCCATAACAGTTCCTTTTGACCCCATAGAGATCCATAGAGACCCCATAACAGTTCCTTTGTGACCCCCATAGAGATCCATAGAGACCATAACAGTTCCTGTGACCAACCCCATAGAGATCCATAGAGACCCCATAACAGTTCCTATGTGACCCCATAGAGATCCATAGAGACCCCATAACAGTTCCATGTGACCCCATAGAGATCCATAGAGACCCCATAACAGTTCCATAGTGACCCCATAGAGATCCATAGAGACCCCATAACAGTTCCTTTGTGACCCCATAGAGATCCATAGAGACCCCATAACAGTTCCTTTGTGACCCCATAGAGATCCATAGAGACCCCATAACAGTTCCATGTGACCCCATAGAGATCCATAGAGACCCCATAACAGTTCCATGTGACCCCATAGAGATCCATAGAGACCCCATAACAGTTCCATGTGACCCCATAGAGATCCATAGAGACCCCATAACAGTTCCATGTGACCCCATAGAGATCCATAGAGACCCCATAACAGTTCCTTTGTGACCCCATAAGAGATCCATAGAGACCCCATAACAGTTCCATGTGACCCCATAGAGATCCATAGAGACCCCATAACAGTTCCTTTGTGACCCCATAGAGATCCATAGAGACCCCATAACAGTTCCATGTGACCCCATAGAGATCCATAGAGACCCCATAACAGTTCCATGTGACCCCATAGAGATCCATAGAGACCCCATAACAGTTCCTTTGTGACCCCATAGAGATCCATAGAGACCCCATAACAGCTCCATAGTGACCCCATAGAGATCCATAGAGACCCCATAACAGTTCCTTTGTGACCCCATAGAGATCCATAGAGACCCCATAACAGTTCCTTTGTGACCCCATAGAGATCCATAGAGACCCCATAACAGTTCCATGTGACCCCATAGAGATCCATAGAGACCCCATAACAGTTCCATGTGACCCCATAGAGATCCATAGAGACCCCATAACAGTTCCTTTGTGACCCCATAGAGATCCATAGAGACCCCATAACAGCTCCATAGTGACCCCATAGAGATCCATAGAGACCCCATAACAGTTCCTTTGTGACCCCATAGAGATCCATAGAGACCCCATAACAGTTCCTTTGTGACCCCATAGAGATCCATAGAGACCCCATAACAGTTCCTTATAAGGAACTATATCAGGAACTCTGGGTTCCTTATGGGATCAATGGGATCAGTGAGGCTGTATGGGCTCTGGGATCCTTATGGGATCAATGGGACCAATGGGATCAGTGGGGCCGTATGGGCTCTGGGATCCTTATGGGATCAATGGGATCAGTGGGGCCGTGTGGGCTCTGGGATCCTTATGGGAACAATGGGATCAGTGGGGCCGTATGGGCTCTGGGATCCTTATGGGACCAATGGGATCAATGGGACCAATGGGATCAGTGGGGCCGTATGGGCTCTGGGATCCTTATGGGATCAATGGGATCAATGGGATCAGTGGGGCTGTATGGGCTCTGGGATCCTTATGGGATCAATGGGATCAATGGGATCAGTGGGGCCGTATGGGCTCTGGGATCCTTATGGGATCAATGGGATCAGTGGGGCCGTATGGGCTCTGGGATCCTTATGGGATCAATGGGATCAGTGGGGCCGTATGGGCTCTGGGATCCTTATGGGACCAATGGGATCAATGGGATCAGTGGGGCCGTATGGGCTCTGGGATCCTTATGGGATCAATGGGATCAGTGGGGCCGTATGGGCTCTGGGATCCTTATGGGATCAATGGGATCAGTGGGGCCGTATGGGCTCTGGGATCCTTATGGGATCAATGGGATCAGTGGGGCCGTATGTTCTCTGGGATCCTTATGGGATCAATGGGATCAGTGGGGCCGTATGGGCTCTGGGATCCTTATGGGATCAATGGGATCAGTGGGGCCGTATGGGCTCTGGGATCCTTATGGGATCAATGGGATCAGTGGGGCCGTATGGGCTCTGGGATACTTATGGGACCAATGGGATCAGTGGGGCCGTATGGGCTCTGGGATCCTTATGGGATCAATGGGATCAGTGGGCCGTATGGGCTCTGGGATCCTTATGAGATCAATGGGATCAGTGGGGCCGTATGGGCTCTGGGATCCTTATGGGATCAATGGGATCAGTGGGGCCGTATGGGCTCTGGGATCCTTATGAGATCAATGGGATCAGTGGGGCCGTATGGGCTCTGGGATCCTTATGAGATCAATGGGATCAGTGGGGCCGTATGGGCTCTGGGATCCTTATGGGATCAATGGGATCCTTATGGGATCAATGGGATCAGAGGGCCGTATGGGCTCTGGGATCCTTATGGGATCAATGGGATCCTTATGGGACTAATTGGATCAGTGGGGCCGTATGGGCTCTGGGATCCTTATGGGATCAATGGGATCAGTGGGGCTGTATGGGCTCTGGGATCCTTATGGGATCAATGGGATCAGTGGGGCTGTATGGGCTCTGGGATCCTTATGGGACCATTGGGATCAGTGGGGCTGTATGGGGCTGTATGGGCTCTTGGATCCTTATGGGATCAATGGGATCAATGGGACCAATGGGATCAGTGGGGCCGTATGGGCTCTGGGATCCTTATGGGATCAATGGGATCAGTGGGTTGTATGGGGCTGTATGGGCCGTATGGGCTCTGGGATCCTTATGGGATCAATGGGATCAATGGGATCAATGGGATCAGTGGGGTCGTGTGGGCTCTGGGATCCTTATGGGATCAATGGGATCAGTGGGTTGTATGGGGCTGTATGGGCTCTGGGATCCTTATGGGATCAATGGGATCAGTGGGTTGTATGGGGCTGTATGGGCTCTGGGATCCTTATGGGATCAATGGGATCAGTGGGGCTGTATGGGCTCTGGGATCCTTATGGGACCAATGGGATCAGTGGGGCTGTATGGGGCTGTATGGGCTCTGGGATCCTTATGGGATCAATGGGATCAATGGGACCAATGGGATCAGTGGGGCCGTATGGGCTCTGGGATCCTTATGGGATCAATGGGATCAGTGGGTTATATGGGGCTGTATGGGCCGTATGGGCTCTGGGATCCTTATGGGATCAATGGGATCAATGGGATCAGTGGGGCCGTATGGGCTCTGGGATACTTATGGGATCAATGGGATCAGTGGGGCCGTGTGGGCTCTGGGATCCTTATGGGATCAATGGGATCAGTGGGGCCGTATGGGCTCTGGGATCCTTATGGGATCAATGGGATCAGTGGGGCTGTATGGGGCTGCATGGGCTCTGGGATCCTTATGGGTTCAATGGGATCAATGGGACCAATGGGATCAGTGGGGCCGTATGGGCTCTGGGATCCTTATGGGATCAATGGGATCAGTGGGGCTGTATGGGGCTGCATGGGCTCTGGGATCCTTATGGGATCAATGGGATCAATGGGACCAATGGGATCAGTGGGGCTGTATGGGCTCTGGGATCCTTATGGGACCAATGGGACGAATGGGATCAGTGGGGCTGTATGGGGCCGTATGGGCTCTGGGATCCTTATGGGACCAATGGGATCCTTATGGGACCAATGGGATCAGTGGGGCTGTATGGGGCTGTATGGGCTCTGGGATCCTTATGGGACCAATGGGATCAGTGGGGCCGTATTGGCTCTGGGATCCTTATGGGACCAATGGGATCAGTGGGGCCGTGTGGGCTCTGGGATCCTTATGGGATCAATGGGATCCTTATGGGACCAATGGGATCAGTGGGGCCGTATGGGGCCGTATGGGGCTGTATGGGCTCTGGGATCCTTATGGGATCAATGGGATCAATGGGATCAATGGGATCAGTGGGGCCGTGTGGGCTCTGGGATCCTTATGGGATCAATGGGATCAGTGGGGCTGTATGGGCTCTGGGATCCTTATGGGACCAATGGGATCAGTGGGGCTGTATGGGCTCTATGGGCTCTGGGATCCTTATGGGATCAATGGGATCCTTATGGGATCAATGGGATCCTTATGGTACCAATGGGATCAGTGGGGCCGTATGGGGCCGTATGGGGCTGTATGGGCTCTGGGATCCTTATGGGATCAATGGGATCCTTATGGTACCAATGGGATCAGTGGGGCCGTATGGGGCCGTATGGGGCTGTATGGGCTCTGGGATCCTTATGGGATCAATGGGATCAGTGGGGCCGTATGGGCTCTGGGATCCTTATGGGATCAATGGGATCAGTGGGGCCGTGTGGGCTCTGGGATCCTTATGGGATCAATGGGATCAGTGGGGCCGTATGGGGCTGTATGGGCTCTGGGATCCTTATGGGACCAATGGGATCAGTGGGGCCGTGTGGGCTCTGGGATCCTTATGGGATCAATGGGATCCTTATGGGACCAATGGGATCAGTGGGGCCGTATGGGGCCGTATGGGGCTGTATGGGCTCTGGGATCCTTATGGGATCAATGGGATCAGTGGGGCCGTATGGGCTCTGGGATCCTTATGGGATCAATGGGATCAGTGGGGCCGTGTGGGCTGTATGGGCTCTGGGATCCTTATGGGACCAATGGGATCCTTATGGGACCAATGGGACCAATGGGACCAATGGGATCAGTGGGGCCGTGTGGGCTCTCTGCGCTCTCTGGTCGCAGTGCCCCCATGGGATCCCGCCCCTCTGCGTGCACAGCGCTCCCTTCCCGATGTTCCGCGGCTCCGTTTGTTTTCTCCCGAACTTTCGCCCAATTTTTACAGAACTTTGGGATTCTGATCCCCCCCCTCCCCCCCCCGTCGTCGCTCTATGACCGGAGGTGACCCCGCGGCGACACTGCGGAGTCCCCTGGTCACGTGGTTCCTAATGGAGGCGCGGCCTAGCGCCCCGACCCCGCCCCGTCGGCCCACTCTCTCCCGCAGCCAATCGGAGCGCGCGGCGGGAGCCGAAAGGGGCGGGGTTTGTCGCCACGCCCCCTCCCGTCCGCCCCGTCCAATCCGCTGCGAAAGGGGCGGAACCTCTTCTTCGTCCCTCCGATCCGCGCTCGGCCCGCTCGCGGCTGGGGGGCGGGGCCTCGCGCCGCGCCGACCAATGGGAGGGCGCGGGGGGCGGAGCTACGGGAAGCCATGGGGCAGCGCGCGGCGGTGAGCGCGGAGCGGGGACCCCCGAAACCCCGCGGAAACCCCCCGGAAACCCCCCGAGTCCCACCGGAAATCCCCGACCCCCCCCCGGAAATCCCCGAACCCTTCCGGAAGTCCCCGAACCCCCCCCGTAAAGCCCCAAACTGCCCCCAGGGGTCACCGCGGGGTCGTGATATGGGGCGGCCGTGGGGCAGGTTGCGATGGGGCGGGGCTGTGGGGCTGGTTGTGGGGCAGCCTGTAGGGCTGGCTGTGGGGTTTTGTGGGGTTTGCTATAGGGCAGAGCAGTGCGGGTGGCTATGGGGCTGTTTGCTATGGGGCAGGACTCTAGGGCTGGTTATGGGGCAGCTATGGGGCTGCCTGTAGGGCTGGTTATGGGGCAGCTGTGGGGTTTGCTATGGGGCAGTTATGGGATGGCTATAGGGCTTGGTTTGCTATGGGGCAGGACTCTAGGGCTGGTTATGGGGCAGCTATGGGGCTGCCTATAGGGCTGGCTATGGAGCTGTTGTGGGGTTTGCTGTGGGGCAGAGCTGTGGGGCTGAGTTTGCTATGGGGAGGAACTTTAGGGTAGGTTATGGGGCAGCTATGGGGCTCCCTATAGGGCTGGCTGTGGAACTGTGGGGTTTGCTATGGGGCAGAGCTGTGGGGTTTGCTATGGGGCAGAGCTGGTCGGTTGTTATGGGGTGGCTGTGGGGCAGTTTGCTATGGGGCGAGGTAATAGGGCTGGTTATGGGGCAGCTATGGGGCTGCCTATAGGGCTGGCTATGGGGTAGTTGTAGGGTTTTCTATGGGGCAGAGCTGTGAGGGTTGCTATGGGGCAGTTATGGGATGGCTATAGGGCTTGGTTTGCTATGGGGCAGGACTCTAGGGCAGCTATGGGGCTCCCTATAGGGCTGGCTATGGGGTTGTGGGGTTTGCTATGGGGCAGTTATAGGGGCGGCTATAGGGCTTGGTTTGCTATGGGGTGGGCAATAGGGCTGGCTGGCTATGGGGCAGCTATGGGGCTGCCTATAGGGCAGTTGTAGGGTTTGCTATGGGGCAGGGCAACAGGGCTGACTATGGGGCAGCTGTGGGGGCCGCTATGGGGTAGTGTTGTGGGGCAGCTATAGGGCTTGGTTTGCTATGGGGTGGGGCAATAGGGCTGGTTGTGGGGCAGCTGTGGGGTTTGCTATGGGGCAGTTATAGGGGCGGCTATAGGGCTTGGTTTGCTATGGGGTGGGGCAATAGGGCTGGTTATGGGGCAGCTGTGGGGCTGCCTGTAGGGCTGGCTATGGGGCAGTTGTGGGATTTGCTATGGGGCAGAGCTGGTCGGTTGTTATGGGGTGGCTGTGGGGCAGTTTGCTATGGGGCGAGGTAATAGGGCTGGTTATGGGGCAGCTGTGGGGCTGCCTGTAGGGCTGGCTGTGGGAAAGTTGTGGGGTTTGCTATGGGGCAGTTATGGGATGGCTATAGGGCTTGGTTTGCTATGGGGCAGGACTCTGGGGCTGGTTATGGGGCAGCTGTGGGGCTCCCTATAGGGCTGGCTATGGGGTTGTGGGGTTTGCTATGGGGCAGTAATAGGGGCGGCTATAGGGCTTGGTTTGCTATGGGGTGGGCAATAGGGCTGGTTATGGGGCAGCTGTGGGGCTGCCTATAGGGCTGGCTGTGGGGCAGTTGTAGGGTTTGCTATGGGGCAGTTATGGGGTGGCCATAGGGCAGAGCTGTGGGGTTTGCTATGGGGCAGTAATAGGGGCGGCTATAGGGCTTGGTTTGCTATGGGGTGGGCAATAGGGCTGGTTATGGGGCAGCTGTGGGGCTGCCTGTAGGGCAGTTTGCTATGGGGCAGTTGTGGGATTTGCTATGGGGCAGAGCTGGTCGGTTGTTATGGGGTGGCTGTGGGGCAGTTTGCTATGGGGCGAGGTAATAGGGCTGGTCATGGGGCAGCTGTGGGGCTGCCTATAGGGCTGGCTGTGGGAAAGTTGTGGGGTTTGCTATGGGGCAGAGCTGTGGGGGTTGCTATGGGGCAGTTATGGGATGGCTATAGGGCTTGGTTTGCTATGGGGCAGGACTCTGGGGCTGGTTATGGGGCAGCTATGGGGCTCCCTATAGGGCTGGCTATGGGGTTGTGGGGTTTGCTATGGGGCAGTAATGGGGCGGCTATAGGGCTTGGTTTGCTATGGGGTGGGCAATAGGGCTGGCTGGCTATGGGGCAGCTATGGGGCTGCCTATAGGGCAGTTGTAGGGTTTGCTATGGGGCAGGGCAACAGGGCTGACTATGGGGCAGCTGTGGGGGCCGCTATGGGGTAGTGTTGTGGGGCAGCTATAGGGCTTGGTTTGCTATGGGGTGGGGCAATAGGGCTGGTTGTGGGGCAGCTGTGGGGTTTGCTATGGGGCAGTTATAGGGGCGGCTATAGGGCTTGGTTTGCTATGGGGTGGGGCAATAGGGCTGGTTATGGGGCAGCTGTGGGGCTGCCTGTAGGGCTGGCTATGGGGCAGTTGTGGGATTTGCTATGGGGCAGAGCTGGTCGGTTGTTATGGGGTGGCTGTGGGGCAGTTTGCTATGGGGCGAGGTAATAGGGCTGGTTATGGGGCAGCTGTGGGGCTGCCTGTTGGGCTGGTTGTGGGAAAGTTGTGGGGTTTGCTATGGGGCAGAGCTGTGGGGGTTGCTATGGGGCAGTTATGGGATGGCTATAGGGCTTGGTTTGCTATGGGGCAGGACTCTAGGGCAGCTATGGGGCTGCCTATAGGGCTGGCTATGGGGTTGTGGGGTTTGCTATGGGGCAGTTATAGGGGCGGCTATAGGGCTTGGTTTGCTATGGGGTGGGCAATAGGGCTGGCTGGCTATGGGGCAGCTATGGGGCTGCCTATAGGGCAGTTGTAGGGTTTGCTATGGGGCAGGGCAACAGGGCTGGCTATGGGGCAGCTGTGGGAGCTGCTATGGGGTAGTGTTGTGGGGCAGCTATAGGGCTTGGTTTGCTATGGGGTGGGGCAATAGGGCTGGTTATGGGGCAGCTGTGGGGCTGCCTATAGGGCTGGCTGTGGGAAAGTTGTGGGGTTTGCTATGGGGCAGAGCTGTGGGGGTCGCTATGGGGTGGTTTGGGGCAGCTGTGGGGCAGAGTTTGCTATGGGGCGGGGCAATAGGGCTGGTTATGAGGCAGCTACGGGGTTCCTATAGGGCTGGCTATGGGGCAGCTATGGGGCTGGCTATGGGGCAGCGCTGTGGGGGTCGCTCTGGGGTGGTTGTGGGGCATTTTGCTATGGGGTGAGGCAATAGGGCTGGCTATGGGGCAGCTGTGGGGCTGCTTTTAGGGCTGGCTGTGGGGCAGCTGTGGGTCCCACTGTGAGGCAGCTATGGGGCTGCTATGGGGCAGCTGTGGGGCAGTAAAAGGGCAGCTATGGGGCAGCTGTGGGGCAGTAAAAGGGCAGTTATGGGGCAGCTGTGGGGCAGTTATAGGGCAGCTGTGGGGCAGTTATGGGGCAGTTATGGGGCGGCTTTGGGGCAGTTATGGGGCAGCTGTGGACCACCTATGGGCCTTCTATGGGGCAGCCGTGGGGCAGCTATGGGGCAGCTATAGGGCAGCCGTGGGGCAGCCATGGGGCAGCCATGGGGCAGCCGTGGGGCAGCTATAGGGCAGCCATGGGGCAGCCGTGGGGCAGCTCTACGGCAGCCATGGGGCAGGTGTGGGACAGCCATGGGGCAGCCATGGGGCAGCTATAGGACAGCCATGGGGCAGCCGTGGGGCAGCTATAGGACAGCCATGGGGCAGCCGTGGGGCAGCTATAAGACAGCCATGGGGCAGCTATAGGGCAGCTATAGGGCAGCCATGGGGCAGCCGTGGGGCAGCTATAGGGCAGCCATGGGGCAGCCATGGGGCAGCTATAGGGCAGCCATGGGGCAGCTATAGGGCAGCTATAAGACAGCCATGGGGCAGCTATAGGGCAGCTATAAGACAGCCATGGGGCAGCCATGGGGCAGCCATGGGGCAGCCGTGGGGCAGCTATAAGACAGCCATGGGGCAGCTATAGGGCAGCTATAGGGCAGCCATGGGGCAGCTATAGGGCAGCCGTGGGGCAGCCGTGGGGCAGCCATGGGGCAGCCATGGGGCAGCTATAGGACAGCCATTGGGCAGCCGTGGGGCAGCTATAGGACAGCCATGGGGCCGCCATGGGGCAGCCGTGGGGCAGCCATGGGGCAGCTATAGGGCAGCTATAGGGCAGCCATGGGGCAGCCGTGGGGCAGCTATAAGACAGCCATGGGGCAGCTATAGGGCAGCTATAGGGCAGCCATGGGGCAGCCGTGGGGCAGCTATAAGACAGCCATGGGGCAGCTATAGGGCAGCTATAAGACAGCCATGGGGCAGCTATAGGGCAGCCATGGGGCAGCCATGGGGCAGCCATGGGGCAGCTATAGGGCAGCCATGGGGCAGCCATAGGACAGCTATAGGACAGCTATAGGACAGCTATAGGGCAGCCATGGGGCAGCCATGGGGCAGCCATAGGACAGCCATGGGGCAGCCATGGGGCAGCCGTGGGGCAGCCATGGGGCAGCCATGGGGCAGCTATGGGGCAGCCATAGGACAGCTATAGGGCAGCCATGGGGCAGCCATGGGGCAGCCATAGGACAGCTATAGGGCAGCCATGGGGCAGCTGTGGGGCAGCTATAGGGCAGCCGTGGGGCAGCTATAGGGCAGCCGTGGGGCAGCCATGGGGCAGCCATGGGGCAGCTATAGGGCAGCCATGGGGCAGCCATGGGGCAGCCATGGGGCAGCTATAGGGCAGCTATAGGGCAGCCGTGGGGCAGCTGTGGGGCAGCTCTGGTTCCCATACGGGTCCCGCTGTGCCCCACTGCCGCCCCTCCCCCACAGGTGCTGCGGTTCCGCCCCCAAACGGCCCGGAAGTGCGGGGTGAGCGCCAGGTGAGAGTATGGGGGGGGGCGGGGTCACGTGGGTGTGGGGGGTCACGTGAGGGGGTCACGTGGGGTTGTGGGGTCACGTGGGGTTGTGGGGATATGGGGGCGGTTTTGGGGTCACGTGTAGGGTTATGGGGTCATGTATGGGGTCACATATGGGTCATGGGGTCTCCTATGGGGTTTTGGGGTCACGTGTGGGGTTATGGGGTCATGTATGGGGTCACACGTGGGTCATGGGGTCTCCTATGGGGTTTTGGGGTCACGTGTAGGGTTATGGGGTCGCATATGGGGTTATGGGTCATGTATGGGGTCACACGTGGGTCATGGGGTCTCCTATGGGGTTATGGGGTCACGTGTGGGATTTGGGGTTATGGGGTCACGTGTGGGGTTATGGGGTCGTATATGGGGTTATAGGGTCTTGTATGGGGTCACGTGTGGGGTTATGGGGTCACGTGTGGGGTTATGGGGTCGCATATGGGGTTATGGGGTCATGTATGGGGTCACACGTGGGTCATGGGGTCCCTTATGGGGTTATGGGGTCGCATATGGGGTTATAGGGTCACATATGGGGTCACACGTGGGTCATGGGGTCCCTTATGGGGTCGCATATGGGGTTATGGGGTCATGTATGGGGTCACACGTGGGTCATGGGGTCCCTTATGGGGTTATGGGGTCACGTGTGGGGTTTTGGGGTTATGGGGTCACGTGTGGGGTTATGGGGTCGCATATGGGGTTATAGGGTCTTGTATGGGGTCACGTGTGGGGTTATGGGGTCGCATATGGGGTTATAGGGTCTTGTATGGGGTCACGTGTGGGGTTATGGGGTCGCATATGGGGTTATAGGGTCTTGTATGGGGTCACGTGTGGGGTTATGGGGTCGCATATGGGGTTTTGGGGTCATGTATGGGGTCACACGTGGGTCATGGGGTCCCTTATGGGGTTATGGGGTCGCATATGGGGTTATGGGGTCGCATATGGGGTTATAGGGTCACATATGGGGTCACACGTGGGTCATGGGGTCCCTTATGGGGTTATGGGGTTATGGGGTCATGTATGGGGTCACGTGTGGGGTTATGGGGTCACGTGTGGGGTTATGGGGTCGCATATGGGGTTTTGGGGTCATGTATGGGGTCACACGTGGGTCATGGGGTCCCTTATGGGGTTGCATATGGGGTTATGGGGTCATGTATGGGGTCACACGTGGGTCATGGGGTCTCTTATGGGGTTATGGGTCACGTGTGGGGTTTTGGGGTTATGGGGTCACGTGTGGGGTTTTGGGGTTATGGGGTCACGTGTGGGGTTATGGGGTCGCATATGGGGTTATAGGGTCTTGTATGGGGTCACACGTGGGTTATGGGGTCATGTGTGGGGTTATGGGGTCGCATATGGGGTTATAGGGTCTTGTATGGGGTCACACGTGGGTTATGGGGTCATGTGTGGGGTTATGGGGCCACGTGTGGGGTTGTGGGGTTATGGGGTCATGCATGGGGTTATGGGGTTATGGGGTCACGTGTGGGGTTATGGGGTCGTATATGGGGTTATAGGGTCTTGTATGGGGTCACGTGTGGGGTTATGGGGTCACACGTGGGTCATGGGATCCCTTATGGGGTTATGGGGTCACGTGTGGGGTTTTGGGGTTATGGGGTCGCATATGGGGTTATGGGGTCGCATATGGGGTTATGGGGTCGCATATGGGGTTATTGGGTCATGTATGGGGTCACACGTGGGTCATGGGGTCCCTTATGGGGTTATGGGGTCACGTGTGGGGTTTTCGCGTTATGGGGTCACGTGTGGGGTTATGGGGTCGCATATGGGGTTATAGGGTCATGTATGGGGTCACACGTGGGTCATGGGGTCTCTTATGGGGTTATGGGGTCACGTGTGGGATTTGGGGTTATGGGGTCATGTGTGGGGTTGTGGGGTTATGGGGTCATGCATGGGGTTATGGGGTCGCATATGGGGTTATAGGGTCATGTATGGGGTCACGTGTGGAGTTATGGGGTCATGCATGGGGTTATGGGGTCGCATATGGGGTTATAGGGTCATGTATGGGGTCACGTGTGGAGTTATGGGGTCATGCATGGGGTTATGGGGTCGCATATGGGTTTATAGGGTCATGTATGGGGTCACACGGGGGTCATGGGGTCCCTTATGGGGTTATGGGGTCACGTGTGGGGTTGTGGGGTTATGGGGTCACGTGTGGGGTTATGGGTTCGTATATGGGGTTATAGGGTCTTGTATGGGGTCACGTGTGGGGTTATGGGGTCGTATATGGGGTTTTAGGGTCTTGTATGGGGTCACGTGTGGGGTTATGGGGTCACGTGTGGGGTTATGGGGTCACGTGTGGGGTTTTGGGGTTATGGGGTCGCATATGGGGTTATGGGGTCGCATATGGGGTTATGGGGTCATGTATGGGGTCACACGTGGGTCATGGGGTCCCTTATGGGTTATGGGGTCGCATATGGGGTTATGGGTCATGTATGGGGTCACACGTGGGTCATGGGGTCCCTTATGGGGTTATGGGTCACGTGTGGGGTTTTGAGGTTATGGGGTCACGTGTGGGGTTATGGGGTCGCATATGGGGTTATAGGGTCTTGTATGGGGTCACGTGTGGGGTTATGGGGTCACCTATGGGGTCACGTGTGGGGTTTTGGGGTTATGGGGTCCCTTATGGGGTTATGGGGTCGCATATGGGGTTATCGGGTCCCTTATGGGGTCACACGTGGGTTATGGGGTCATGTGTGGGGTTATAGGGTCATGTATGGGGTTATAGGGTCATGTATGGGGTCACATGTGGGGTCATGGGGTCACGTGTGGGGTTGTGGGGTTATGGGGTCACGTGTGGGGTTATGGGGTTATGGGGTCACGTGTGGGGTTGTGGGGTTATGGGGTCACGTGTGGGGTTATGGGGTCGCATATGGGGTTATAGGGTCTTGTATGGGGTCACGTGTGGGGTTATGGGGTCACGTGTGGGGTTATGGGGTCGCATATGGGGTTATGGGGTCATGTATGGGGTCACACGTGGGTCATGGGGTCCCTTATGGGGTTATGGGGTCGCATATGGGGTTATAGGGTCACATATGGGGTCACACGTGGGTCATGGGGTCCCTTATGGGGTCGCATATGGGGTTATGGGGTCATGTATGGGGTCACACATGGGTCATGGGGTCCCTTATGGGGTTATGGGGTCACGTGTGGGGTTTTGGGGTTATGGGGTCACGTGTGGGGTTTTGGGGTTATGGGGTCACGTGTGGGGTTATGGGGTCGCATATGGGGTTATAGGGTCTTGTATGGGGTCACGTGTGGGGTTATGGGGTCGCATATGGGGTTTTGGGGTCATGTATGGGGTCACACGTGGGTCATGGGGTCCCTTATGGGGTTATGGGGTCGCATATGGGGTTATGGGGTCGCATATGGGGTTATAGGGTCACATATGGGGTCACACGTGGGTCATGGGGTCCCTTATGGGGTTATGGGGTTATGGGGTCATGTATGGGGTCACGTGTGGGGTTATGGGGTCACGTGTGGGGTTATGGGGTCGCATATGGGGTTTTGGGGTCATGTATGGGGTCACACGTGGGTCATGGGGTCCCTTATGGGGTTGCATATGGGGTTATGGGGTCATGTATGGGGTCACACGTGGGTCATGGGGTCTCTTATGGGGTTATGGGTCACGTGTGGGGTTTTGGGGTTATGGGGTCACGTGTGGGGTTTTGGGGTTATGGGGTCACGTGTGGGGTTATGGGGTCGCATATGGGGTTATAGGGTCTTGTATGGGGTCACACGTGGGTTATGGGGTCATGTGTGGGGTTATGGGGTCGCATATGGGGTTATAGGGTCTTGTATGGGGTCACACGTGGGTTATGGGGTCATGTGTGGGGTTATGGGGCCACGTGTGGGGTTGTGGGGTTATGGGGTCATGCATGGGGTTATGGGGTTATGGGGTCACGTGTGGGGTTATGGGGTCGTATATGGGGTTATAGGGTCTTGTATGGGGTCACGTGTGGGGTTATGGGGTCACACGTGGGTCATGGGATCCCTTATGGGGTTATGGGGTCACGTGTGGGGTTTTGGGGTTATGGGGTCGCATATGGGGTTATGGGGTCGCATATGGGGTTATGGGGTCGCATATGGGGTTATTGGGTCATGTATGGGGTCACACGTGGGTCATGGGGTCCCTTATGGGGTTATGGGGTCACGTGTGGGGTTTTCGCGTTATGGGGTCACGTGTGGGGTTATGGGGTCGCATATGGGGTTATAGGGTCATGTATGGGGTCACACGTGGGTCATGGGGTCTCTTATGGGGTTATGGGGTCACGTGTGGGATTTGGGGTTATGGGGTCATGTGTGGGGTTGTGGGGTTATGGGGTCATGCATGGGGTTATGGGGTCGCATATGGGGTTATAGGGTCATGTATGGGGTCACGTGTGGAGTTATGGGGTCATGCATGGGGTTATGGGGTCGCATATGGGGTTATAGGGTCTTGTATGGGGTCACACGTGGGTCATGGGGTCTCTTATGGGGTTATGGGGTCACGTGTGGGGTTATGGGGTCACGTGTAGGGTTATAGGGTCATGTATGGGGTCACACATGGATCATGGGGTCACGTGTGGGGTTATGGGGTCACGTGTGGGATTTGGGGTTATAGGGTCACGTGTGGGGTTTTGGGGTTATGGGGTCACGTGTGGGGTTATGGGGTCGCATATGGGGTTGTAGGGTCATGTATGGGGTCAGACGTGGGTCATGGGGTCCCTTATGGGGTTATGGGGTCACATGTGGGATTTGGGGTTATGGGGTCACGTGTGCGGTTGTGGGGTTATGGGGTCACGTGTGGGGTTATGGAGTCACGTGTGGGGTTTTGGGGTTATGGGGTCATGCATGGGGTTATGGGGTTGCATATGGGGTTATTGGGTCATGTATGGGGTCACACGTGGGTCATGGGGTCCCTTATGGGGTTATGGGGTCACGTGTGGGGTTTTGGGGTTATGGGGTCATGCATGGGATTATGGGGTCGCATATGGGGTTATAGGGTCATGTATGGGGTCACACGTGGGTCATGGGGTCCCTTATGGGGTTATGGGTTCACGTGTGGGGTTTTGGGGTTATAGGGTCACGTGTGGGGTTATGGGGTGCCGTATGGGGTTATGGGGTGCCATATGGGATTATGGGGTCATGTATAGGATTATGGGGTCGCATATGGTGTTATGGGGTCACGTATGGGGTCACGACTGGGGTTATGGGGTCATGGGGTTATGGGGTCATGTATGGGGTCACATGTGGGGTAATGGTGTCACGTGTGGGGTAATGGGGTCACACATGGGGTTATAGGGCTATGGGGTCACACATGCGGTTATAGGGGTCACGTATGGGGTGACTTATGGGGCTATGGAGTCACTTACGGGGTTATGGGTTTGGTTATGGGGTTGTGGGGTCACACGTTGGGTTATAGGGTCATGTGTGGGGTTATGGGGTTGTGGGGTTGTGGGGCCACATGTGGGGTTATGGGGTCATGACTGGGGTTATGGGGTTATGGGGCAGTTACGGGGTTATGGGGTTAAGGGGTCATTTATGGGGTTATGGGGTCACAAATGGGGTTATGGGATCACTTATGGGGCCATTATGGGACGTCCCTGCGGGGTCTCGTTATGGGACGTCCCTGTGGGGTCTCGTTATGGGACGTCCCTGTGGGGCCTCATTATGGGACGTCCCTGTGGGGTCTCGTTATGGGACGTCCTTATGGGGTCTCGTTATGGGACATCCGTGTGGGGTCTCGTTATGGGACGTCCTTATGGGGTCTCGTTATGGGACGTCCCTGTGGGGTCTCGTTATGGGACATCCTTATGGGGTCTCGTTATGGGACGTCCTTATGGGGTCTGATTATGGGACGTCCCTGTGGGGTCTCGTTATGGGACGTCCTTATGGGGTCTCATTATGGGACGTCCTTATGGGGTCTCGTTATGGGACATCCTTATGGGGTCTCATTATGGGACATCCTTATGGGGTCTCGTTATGGAACATCCTTATGGGGTCTCGTTATGGGACGTCCTTATGGGGTCTCGTTATGGGACGTCCTTATGGGGTCTCATTATGGGACGTCCTTATGGGGTCTCGTTATGGGACGTCCTTATGGGGTCTCATTATGGAACGTCCTTATGGGGTCTCGTTATGGGACGTCCTTATGGGGTCTCGTTATGGGACGTCCTTATGGGGTCTCATTATGGGACGTCCTTATGGGGTCTCGTTATGGGACGTCCCTGTGGGGTCTCGTTATGGGACATCCTTATGGGGTCTCGTTATGGGACGTCCTTATGGGGTCTCGTTATGGGACGTCCCTGTGGGGTCTCGTTATGGGACATCCTTATGGGGTCTCGTTATGGAACATCCTTATGGGGTCTCGTTATGGGATGTCCTTATGGGGTCTCCTTATGGGATGTCCTTATGGGGTCTCATTATGGGATGTCCCTGTGGGGTCTCATTATGGGATGTCCTTAATGGGTCATTATGGGACGTCCCTGTGGGGTCTCATTATGGAACATCCTTATGGGGTCTCATTATGGGACGTCCTTATGGGGTCTCATTATGGAACATCCTTATGGGGTCATTATGGGACATCCCTGTGGGGTCTCATTTATGGGATGTCCTTATGGGGTCTCATTATGGGACGTCCTTATGGGGTCTTGTTATGGGATGTCCTTAATGGGTCATTATGGGACGTCCTTATGGGGTCTCCTTATGGGACGTCCTTATGGGGTCTCATTATGGGACGTCCTTATGGGGTCTTGTTATGGGATGTCCTTAATGGGTCATTATGGGACGTCCTTATGGGGTCTCCTTATGGGACGTCCTTATGGGGTCTCATTATGGGACGTCCTTATGGGGTCTTGTTATGGGATGTCCTTAATGGGTCATTATGGGACGTCCTTATGGGGTCTCGTTATGGGACGTCCTTATGGGGTCTCATTATGGAACATCCTTATGGGGTCTCATTATGGAACATCCTTATGGGGTCTCGTTATGGGACGTCCTTATGGGGTCTCGTTATGGGACGTCCTTATGGGGTCTCATTATGGGACGTCCTTATGGGGTCTCGTTATGGGACGTCCTTATGGGGTCTCGTTATGGGACGTCCTTATGGGGTCTCGTTATGGGACGTCCCTGTGGGGTCTCGTTATGGGACGTCCTTATGGGGTCTCGTTATGGGACGTCCTTATGGGGTCTCATTATGGGACATCCTTATGGGGTCTCCTTATGGGACGTCCTTATGGGGTCTCATTATGGGACGTCCTTATGGGGTGTCATTATGGGATGTGGACCTGAGCGCCTATTATGGGATGTCGGCAGGCTCCCGGTGCTGCTCCCTGTTGCCGTCTTTGTCTCCGTTCCCTTCTGCTGTTACTTCGGTGCGCCCCCCCCCCAGCGGCGGCGGCTGCGGCTTCTGCTGGGGGGGGTGGGGCGATTCGCCAGGTGGGGGTCAAAGGTCACCGGGGGGCGGGGGTGGGAGCGTGGGGGGGTCAGAGGTCATCGGGGGGGGTGGGGAGGACGGGGGGGGTCATGGGGGGTTATTGGGGTCATGGGGGGGTTAGGGAGTCGGGGGGGTTATGGGGTTTATGGGGGGATATGGGGGGGTCGGAGGTCACGGGGTTTGTAGGGTCAGAGGTCATGGGGTGGGGGTCATGGGGGGTTTTGGGGGTCAGAGGTCATGGGGGGTTATTGGGGTCATGGGGGGGGTAGGGTGTCGGGGGTTATGGGGAGTTATGGGGTTTATGGGGGCTTATGGGGGGGTCGGAGGTCAGAGGGGGGTTGTAGGGTCAGAGGTCATGGGGTGGGGGTCATGGGGGGTTATTGGGGTCAGAGGTCATGGGGGGGGTAGGGAGTCGGGGGGGTTATGGGGAGTTATGGGGTTTATGGGAGGATATGGGGGGTTGGAAGTCACGGGGTTTGTAGGGTCAGAGGTCATGGGGTGGGGGTCATGGGGGGTTATTTGGGGTTATTGGGGTCAGAGGTCATGGGGGGGTGGGTGGTCGGGGGGGTCATGGGGAGTTATTGGGGTCATGGGGGGGGTAGGGAGTCGGGGGGTTATGGGGAGTTATGGGGATTATGGGGGGGTCGGAGGTCAGAGGGGGGTTGTAGGGTCAGAGGTCATGGGGTGGGGGTCATGGGGGGTTTTGGGGGTCAGAGGTCATGGGAGGTTATTGGGGTCATGGGGGGTAGGGAGTCGGGGGGGTTATGGGGAGTTATGGGGTTTTTGGGGGGCTATGGGGGGGTCGGAGGTCAGAGGGGATTTGTAGGGTCAGAGGACATGGGGTGGGGGTCATGGGGGGTTATTGGGGTCATGGGGGGGTAGGGAGTCGGGGGGTTATGGGGTGTTATGGGGTTTATGGGGGGATATGGGGAGGTCGGAGGTCAGAGGGGGGATGTAGGGTCAGAGGTCATGGGGTGGGGGTCATGGGGGGTTATTGGGGTCATGGGGGGGGTAGGGAGTCGGGGGGTTATGGGGAGTTATGGGGTTTATGGGGGGATATGGGGAGGTCGGAGGTCAGAGGGGGGATGTAGGGTCAGAGGTCATGGGGTGGGGGTCATGGGGGGTTATTGGGGTCATGGGGGGGGTAGGGAGTCGGGGGGTTATGGGGAGTTATGGGGTTTATGGGGGGGTTATGGGGGGGTCGGAGGTCAGAGGGGGGTTGTAGGGTCAGAGGTCATGGGGTGGGGGTCATGGGGGGTTATGGGGGGTTATTGGAGTTAGAGGTCATGGGGGGGTGGGTGGTCGGGGGGGTTATGGGGAGTTATTGGGGTCATGGGGGGGTAGGGAGTCGGGGGGTTATGGGGAGTTATGGGGTTTATGGGGGGCGGAGGTCAGAGGGGGGTTGTAGGGTCAGAGGTCATGGGGTGGGGTTATGGGGTTATGGGGGATTATTGGGGTCAGAGGTCATGGGGGGTGGGTGGTTGGGGGGGTCATGGGGAGTTATTGGGGTCATGGGGGGGTAGGGAGTCGGGGGGTTATGGGGAGTTATGGGGTTTATGGGGGGCGGAGGTCAGAGGGGGGTTGTAGGGTCAGAGGTCATGGGGTGGGGGTCATGGGGTTATGGGGGTTATTGGGGTCAGAGGTCATGGGGGGTGGGTGGTCGGGGGGTCATGGGGAGTTATTGGGGTCATGGGGGGTAGGGAGTCGGGGGGTTATGGGGTTATGGGGTTTATGGGGGGGTCGGAGGTCAGAGGGGGGTTGTAGGGTCAGAGGTCATGGGGGGGGGTCATGGGGGTTATTGGGGTCAGAGGTCATGGGGGGTGTTGGGGTCATGGGGAGTATGGGTCGGGGGGTAGGGAGTGGGTTATGGGGTTTATGGGGGGTTATGGGGGGTCGGAGGTCAGAGGGGGGTTGTAGGGTCAGAGGTCATGGGGTGGGTCATGGGGGTCATGGGGGTTATTGGGGTCAGAGGTCATGGGGGGGGGTGGTCGGGGGTCATGGGGAGTTATTGGGGTCATGGGGGGTAGGGAGTCGGGGGTTATGGGGTTATGGGGTTTATGGGGGTATGGGGGGTCGGAGTCAAGGGGTTTGTAGGGTCAGAGGTCATGGGTGGGGGTCATGGGGGTAATGGGGGTTATTGGGGTCAGAGGTCATGGGGGGTGGGTGGTCGGGGTCATGGGGAGTTATTGGGTCATGGGGGGGGTAGGGAGTCGGGGTTATGGGGAGTTTTGGGGTTATGGGGGGGTATGGGGGGTCGAGGTCACAGGGGATTTGTAGGGTCAGAGGTCATGGGGTGGGGTCATGGGGGGTTATGGGGGTTATTGGGGTCAGAGGTCATGGGGGGTGGTGGTCGGGGGTCATGGGGAGTTATGGGGTTTATGGGAGTATGGGGTAATGGGGTATGGGGTTATGGGGTATGGGGGTATTGGGTATGGAGTTGTAGGATATGGGGTATGGGGTTATAGGGAATGGGGTTATGGGTTATGGGGGTATGGAATATGGGGTATGGGGTTATAGGGAATGGGGTCATGGGGTATGGGGTCATGGGGTATGGGGTTATGGGGTATGGGGTTATGGGGTATGGGGTTATGGGGTATGGGGTTATGGGGTATGGGGTTATGGGGTATGGGGTTATGGGGTATGGGTAGGTATGGGGTTATGGGGTATGGGGTTATAGGGTATGGGTATGGGGTATGGGTATGGGTATGGGATGGTTATGGGGTATGGGGTATGGGTATGGGGTATGGGGTACGGGTTATGGGGTATGGGGTTATGGGTACGGGGTTATGGGTACGGGTTATGGGGTATGGGGTTATGGGGTATGGGTAGGGTTATGGGGTATGGGGTTAGGGGTATGGGGTAGGTAGGGGTTAGGTAGGGTACTGGGTATGGGTAGGGTTATGGGTATGGGGTTATGGGTATGGGGTTATGGGGTATGGTATGGGTGTAGGGTTATGGGGTAGGGGTTATGGGGTTATGGGGTTATAGGTTGGGTTATGGGGTATGGGGTAGGGTATGGGGTAGGGTTATGGGGTATGGGTTATACGGGTTATGGTAGGGGTTATGGGTATGGGGTATGGGTAGGGGTATGGGGTATGGGTTAGGGGTTATGGGGTTATGGGGTATGGGTGTATGGGTATGGGTATGGGGTTAGGGGTTAGGTAGGGTATGGGGTATGGGGTTATGGGGTATGGGGTTGGGTATGGGGTTATGGGTATGGGGTTAGGTAGGGGTTATGGGTATGGGGTTATGGGTATGGGGTTATGGTGGGTTATGGGTAGGGTTATGGGGTACGGGTTATGGGTATGGGTATGGGTAGGGGTATGGGTTAGGTAGGGTAGGCGGTTATGGGGTATGGGGTTATAGGGTATGGGGTATGGGTTATGGGGTATGGGGTTATGGGGTACGGGGTTATGGGGTACGGGGTTATGGGTACGGGTTATGGGGTATGGGTTATAGGGTATGGGTATGGGGTTATGGGGTATGGGTATGGGGTATGGGGTTATGGGTATGGGGTTATGGGGTACGGGTTATGGGGTATGGGTGTTATGGGGTATGGGGTATGGGGTACGGGGGATGGGGTTATGGGTATGGGGTACGGGTTATGGGTATGGGGTTATGGGTATGGGGTATGGGGTTATGGGGTATGGGGTTATGGGGTATGGGGTTATAGGGTATGGGGTAGGGGTTATGGGGTATGGGTGGTATGGGGTATGGGGTTATAGGTATGGGTATGGGGTATGGGTATGGGTATGGGGTACGGGGTTATGGGGTATGGGGTTATGGGTATGGGTAGGGGGTTATGGGGTAGCGGGTTATGGGTACGGAAGGATTGGGTTGGGTGGGATCGGGGTTATGGTGGACGGGTTAGGGTAGGGTATGGGTGGGTGTTAGGGTGGGGTATGGGGTTATGGGTTGGGGGGTTGGGGGTTGGGTATGGGGTATGGGGTTAGTGGGTATTGGGTATGGGTTATGGGTATGGGGGTGGGGTTATGGGGTATGGGGTTGGGTATGGGGTTATGGGATGGGTTATGGGGTTGGGTATGGGGTTGGGTAGGGTTTGGGTTAGGTGGGTATGGGGTATGGGGTTGGTTATGGGGTATGGGGTTATGGGGTATGGTGGGTTGGTTGGGTGGGTATGGGGTTGGGTTATGGGGTTGAGGTGGGTGGGGTTATGGGGCAGCAGCCCCCAATTCTCCCTGCCCCACACAGATCCCTGGCTGTTGGAGGTGGGATCTCCGTGGATTACTGGTGGACCGAGGATGTGGAGCTGTGGGGTGTGGAGAGGTGGGGTTGGATTGGGATTGGGATTGGGGTGGGATTGGGATTGGGGTGGGATTGGGGTTGGAGTGGGATTGGGTTGAGTGGATTGGGGTGGGGTGGGATTGGGGTTGGAGTGGGATTGGGGTTGGATTGGATTGGGTTGGGGTGGATTGGGTTGGAGTGGATTGTGGTTAGAGTGGGATTGGGGTGGGATTGGGGTTGGATGGGATTGGGGGGGGTTGGGATTGGGGTTGGGTTGGGTGGATTGGGGTTGGGATTAAGATTGGGTTGGGTGGGATTGGGTGGGGATAGGATTGGGGTTAGAGTGGGATTGGGTGGGATTGGGATTGGGGTTTGGATGGGATTGGGGTGGGGTTGGGATTGGGGTTGGATGATTGGGTGGGGTTGGATTGGGGTTGGGGTGGATTGGGGGGTTGGATTGGGTTTGGTGGATGGGTGGGGGTTGGGTTGGAGGTGGTGGGATGGGTTGGAGGTGGGTTGGTGGGTGAGTGGATGGGGGTTGGGATGGTGGGTTGTGGGTTGGGGTTGGGGTGTTGGGATGGGGTTGGGGGGGTGGGGTTGGATGGGTTGGGGTGGATTGGGATGGGGTTGGGTGTGGGATTGGGTGGGATTGGGTGGGATTGGGTGTGGATTGGGTGGGTGGGGTTGGAGTTGGGGGGGATTGGATTTTGATTGGGGGGGTAGGGTTGGGGGATTGGGTTGGGATTGGGTTGGTGGGTTGGGATTGGTGGGGTGGAGTGGGATTGGGTGAATTGGGTGGGATTGGGATTGGGTTGGATGGATTGGGTGGGATGGGTTGGGTGGATTGGGTTGGGTGGGTTGGGATTGGGTTGGGTGGGATGGTGGATTGGATTGGGTTGGAGTGGGGGGTTGGATTTGATTGGGGTGGGTTGGGATTGGGTTGGATGGGATTGGGTGGATTAGGGAGGGTTGGGATGGGTTGGGATTGGGTGGGTTGGGATTGGGTTTGGATGGTTGGTGAATTGGTGGAGTGGGTTGGATTGGGGGGTTGGGTTAGGATTGGGTGGTGGTTGGGATTGGGTGTTGGGTGGGATTGGGTTGGGTTGGCATTGGGGGGATTGGATTGGGGTTGAAATTGGGGTGGATTGGGTTGGATGGGATTGGGTTTGGGGTTGGGTATGGATTGGGGTTGGATGGATTGGGTGGGTTGGGATTGGGGTTGGTGGATTAGGGTGGGATTGGATGGGTTTGGATGGATTGGGGTGGATTGGGGTTGAATGGGATTGGTGTGGGATTGGGGTGTGGGACTCTATGGGGTTTCCATATGGGATCAATGGACTCTATGGGGTTCCCATAGGGGATCAGTGGGGCTGTATGGGACTCTATGGGGTTTCCATTTGGGATCAATGGGATCAATGGACTCTGTGGGGTTCCCATAGGGGATCAGTGGGACTCTATGGGGTTTCCATATGGGATCAATGGACTCTATGGGGTTTCCATAGGGAGTCAGTGGGGCTGTATGGGAATCTATGGGGTTCCCGTAGGGGATCAATGGACTCTGTGGGGTTTCCATATGGGATCAATGGGATCAATGGACTCTATGGGGTTCCCGTAGGGGATCAATGGACTCTGTGGGGTTCCCATAGGGGATCAGTGGGGCTGTATGGGACTCTATGGGGTTTCCATTTGGGATCAATGGGATCAATGGACTCTGTGGGGTTTCCATATGGGATCAATGGGATCAACGGACTCTATGGGGTTTCCATAGGGGATCAGTGGGGCTGTATGGAGCTCTATGGGGTTTCCATTTGGGATCAATGGACTCTGTGGGGTTCCCATAGGGGATCAGTGGGGCTGTATGGGACTCTATGGGGTTTCCATTTGGGATCAATGGGCTCTGTGGGGTTCCCATAGGGGGTCAGTGGGGCTGTATGGGACTCTATGGGGTTTCCATTTGGGATCAATGGACTCTATGGGGTTTCCATATGGGATCAATGGGGCTGTATGGAGCTCTATGGGGTTTCCATATGGGATCAATGGGATCAATGGACTCAGTGGGGTTCCCATATGGGATCAGTGGGGCTGTATGGGACTCTATGGGGTTTCCATTTGGGATCAATGGACTGTATGGGGTTCCATAAGGGATCAGTGGACTCTATGGGGTTTCCATATGGGATCAATGGGATCAATGGACTCTGTGGGGTTTCCATATGGGATCAATGGGATCAATGAACTCTATGGGGTTCCCGTAGGGGATCAATGGACTCTGTGGGGTTCCCATAGGGGGTCAGTGGGGCTGTATGGGACTCTATGGGGTTTCCATTTGGGATCAATGGGATCAATGGGCTCTGTGGGGTTCCCATAGGGGATCAGTGGGGCTATATGGGACTCTATGGGGTTTCCATTTGGGATCAATGGACTCTATGGGGTTCCATAGGGGATCAGTGGACTCTATGGGGTTTCCATATGGGATCAATGGACTCTATGGGGTTTCCATAGGGAGTCAGTGGGGCTGTATGGGACTCTATGGGGTTCCCGTAGGGGATCAATGGACTCTATGGGGTTTCCATATGGGATCAATGGGATCAATGGACTCTATGAGGTTCCCGTAGGGGATCAATGGACTCTGTGGGGTTCCCATAGGGGATCAGTGGGGCTGTATGGGACTTTATGGTGTTTCCATTTGGGATCAATGGACTCTATGGGGTTTCCATATGGGATCAATGGGATCAACCGACTCTATGGGGTTTCCATAGGGGATCAGTGGGGCTGTATGGAGCTCTATGGGGTTTCCATATGGGATCAATGGGATCAATGGACTCTGTGGGGTTCCCATAGGGGATCAGTGGGGCTGTATGGGACTCTATGGGGTTTCCATTTGGGATCAATGGGCTCTGTGGGGTTCCCATAGGGGGTCAGTGGGGCTGTATGGGACTCTATGGGGTTTCCATTTGGGATCAATGGGCTCTGTGGGGTTCCCATAGGGGATCAGTGGGGCTGTATGGGACTCTATGGGGTTTCCATTTGGGATCAATGGGCTCTGTGGGGTTCCCATAGGGGGTCAGTGGGGCTGTATGGGACTCTATGGGGTTTCCATTTGGGATCAATGGGATCAATGGACTCTATGGGGTTTCCATATGGGATCAATGGGATCAATGAACTCTATGGGGTTCCCGTAGGGGATCAATGGACTCTGTGGGGTTCCCATAGGGGATCAGTGGGGCTGTATGGGACTCTATGGGGTTTCCATTTGGGATCAATGGACTCTATGGGGTTCCCATAGGGCAGCCCGCCCTTCGAGGCGGCCATGGCGCGGTGCCACGAGCGCGGCGCCGAGCGTCTCCTGCAGGGGGCGCTGCGGAACGGCGGTCTGTACGTGAAGCTGGGCCAGGGGCTGTGCGCCATGGGCCACATCCTGCCCCCCCAGTACCCCAACGTGCTGCGCAGGCTGGAGGACTGCGCCCTGCCCCAGAGGCTGCAGCAGGTGGGGGCGGGGGGGGGATATGGGGGGGGATGGGGGGGGATATGGAGGGGGATGGGGGGGGATATGGAGGGGTATGGGGGGAAAGGGGGAGGGTGGGGGGGATATGGGGGGATATGGAGGGGATATGAGGGGAGGGGGGGTTGTGGGGGAGGTATTGGGGGCTGTAGGGGGATATGGAGGGGTGTGGGGGGATGATGGGGGGATATGGGGGGGTATGGGGGGGTATGGAAGGGTGTAGGGGGATATGGAGGGGTATGGGGGGGAATGGGGGAGGGTGGGGGGGGATATGGGGGGATATGAGGGAAGGGGTGGTTGTGGGGGGAGTATGGGGGGGTAATGGGATGTGGGGGGGGTATGGGGGGTATGGGGGAAGGTGGGGGGGATATGGGGGGATATGAGGGGAGGGGTGGTTGTGGGGTGGGTATGGGGGGGTAATGGGATGTGGGGGGGGTATGGGGGGGAATGGGGGAGGGTGGGGGGGATATGGGGGGATATGGGGGTGGGGGGAGATATGAGGGGAGGAACGGTTGTGGGGGAGGTATGGAGGGGTATAGGGGGGGATATGGAGGAGTATGGGGGGGGGTATGGGGGGGTAATGGGATGTGGGGGGGGTATGGGGGGGAATGGGGGAAGGTGGGGGGGATATGGGGGGATATGAGGGGAGGGGTGGTTGTGGGGCGCGTATGGGGGGGTAATGGGATGTGGGGGGGGGAATGGGGGAGGGTGGGGGGGATATGGGGGGTATGGGGGGTTGTGGGGGGATATGGAGGGGTATTGGGGGGTGATGGGGGGATATTGGGGGGTGTGGGGGGGAACGGGGGAAGGTGGGGGGGCTCTGGGGGGCCCTGGGGGGTGGGGGATTTGGGGGGCAGCCATTGGGGTCGATATGGGGCTGGGGGGGCAGTGGGGGGACAGGAGATGGGGACACGTGGGGACATGGGGACAGCGGGGCTGCAGTGTCCCCATGATGTCCCCAATGTCCTCCATGTCCCCATATCCCAGTGTCCCCACATCCCCATGCTGTCACTGATGTCCCCACGCTGTCCCCGATGTCCCCACGTCCCCATGTCCCCATGTCCCCAGTGTCCCCATGTCCCCACGCTGTCCCCGATGTCCCCACGTCCCCAGTGTCCCCATGTCCCACGTCCCCACGCTGTCCCCGATGTCCCCATGTCCCCAGTGTCCCCATGTCCCCACGCTGTCCCCAATGTCCCCAGTGTCCCCTGTGTCCCCAATGTCCCCATGCTGTCCCCAATGTCCCCCCGTCCCCACGCTGTCCCCGATGTCCCCATGTCCCCATTGTCCCATGTCCCCACGCTGTCCCCGATGTCCCCATGTTCTCAGTGTCCCCATGTCCCCACGCTGTCCCCAATGTCCCCATTGTCCCCATGTCCCCATGCTGTCCCCGATGTCCCCATGTCCCCACACTGTCCCCGATGTCCCCATGTCCCCAGTGTCCCCATGTCCCCATGCTGTCCCCATACTGTCCCCGATGTCCCCATGTCCCCAGTGTCCCCATGTCCCCACGCTGTCCCCGATGTCCCCAATGTCCCCATTGTCTCCATGTCCCCACGCTGTCCCCACGCTGTCCCCATGTCCCCAGTGTCCCCATGTCCCCACGCTGTCCCCGATGTCCCCAATGTCCCCATGTCCCCATGTCCCCACGCTGTCCCCAATGTCCCCAATGTCCCCACGCTGTCCCCATGTCCCCATGTCCCCACGCTGTCCCCAATGTCCCCATGTCCCCAGTGTCCCCATGTCCCCATGCTGTCCCCATGTCCCCGATGTCCCCAATGTCCCCATGCTGTCCCCACGCTGTCCCCAGTGTCCCCAGTGTCCCCATGTCCCCACGCTGTCCCCAATGTCCCCAATGTCCCCATGTCCCCATGTCCCCATGTCCCCACGCTGTCCCCAATGTCCCCATGTCCCCATGTCCCCACGCTGTCCCCAATGTTCCCATGTCCCCATGTCCCCATGTCCCCACGCTGTTCCCAATGTCCCCATGTCCCCATGTCCCCATGTCCCCACGCTGTCCCCAATGTCCCCATGTCCCCAATGTCCCCAATGTCCCCATGTCCCCATGTCCCCACGCTGTCCCCATGTCCCCATGTCCCCATGTCCCCACGTCCCCACGCTGTCCCCAATGTCCCCATGTCCCCACGTCCCCATGTCCCCACGCTGTCCCCATGTCCCCAGTGTCCCCATGTCCCCACGCTGTCCCCAATGTCCCCATGTCCCCATTGTCCCCATGTCCCCACGCTGTCCCCGATGTCCCCAATGTCCCCACTGTCCCCATGTCTCCACGCTGTCCCCATGTCCCCATTGTCCCCATGTCCCCACGCTGTCCCCATGTCCCCAGTGTCCCCATGTCCCCACGCTGTCCCCATGTCCCCATTGTCCCCATGTCCCCACGCTGTCCCCAATGTCCCCACTGTCCCCATGTCCCCACGCTGTCCCCAATGTCCCCATGTCCCCAATGTCCCCATGTCCCCACGCTGTCCCCACTGTCCCCATGTCCCCACGCTGTCCCCAATATCCCCAGTGTCCCCATGTCCTCATGTCCCCACGCTGTCCCCAATGTCCCCACTGTCCCCATGTCTCCACGCTGTCCCCATGTCCCCATTGTCCCCATGTCCCCATGCTGTCCCCAATGTCCCCATGTCCCCATGTCCCCAGTGTCCCCATGTCCCCACGCTGTCCCCAATGTCCCCACTGTCCCCATGTCCCCACGCTGTCCCCAATGTCCCCATATCCCCAATGTCCCCATGTCCCCACGCTGTCCCCAATGTCCCCATGTCCCCAATGTCCCCATGTCCCCACGCTGTCCCCACTGTCCCCATGTCCCCACGCTGTCCCCATGTCCCCATGTCCCCACGCTGTCCCCAATGTCGCCATGTCCCCAATGTCCCATGTCCCACGCTGTCCCCAATGTCCCCAATGTCCCCAATGTCCCCATGTCCCCATGTCCCCATGTCCCCACGCTGTCCCCAATGTCCCCATGTCCCCATGTCCCATGTCCCCATGTCCCCATGTCCCCACGCTGTCCCCAATGTCCCCAATGTCCCCATGTCCCCACGTCCCCATGTCCCCACGCTGTCCCCAATATCCCCAGTGTCCCCATGTCCCCATGTCCCCACGCTGTCCCCATGTCCCCATGTCCCCATGTCCCTATGTCCCCACGCTGTCCCCAATGTCCCCATGTCCCCATGTCCCCACGCTGTCCCCAATGTCCCCAATGTCCCCATGTCCCCATGTCCCCATGTCCCCACGCTGTCCCCAATGTTGTCCCCATGTCCCCATGTCCCCATGTCCCCACGCTGTCCCCAATGTCCCCATGTCCCCAGTGTCCCCATGTCCCCACGCTGTCCCCAATGTCCCCATGTCCCCATGTCCCCACGCTGTCCCCAATGTCCCCATGTCCCCATGTCCCCATGTCCCCACGCTGTCCCCAATGTCCCCATGTCCCCAGGTGGACGAGCTGTTCCTGGAGGATTTCCACCGCCCCACGTCGGCGCTGTTCCGGACTTTGAGTACGAACCCATGGCGGCCGCCAGCCTGGCGCAGGTGCACAGAGCCACGCTCAGGGATGGGACCCCGTGGCCGTCAAGGTGGGGACGGGTGGGGACAAGGTGGGGACAGTGGGGGAGACAAGGGGGGACAGTGGGGAGACAAGGGGAGACAATGGGGAGACAAGGTGGGGACAATAGGGGGACAAGGGGGGGACAGTGGGAGAGACAGGGGGGGACCATGGGGAGACAAGGGCGGACAAGGTGGGGACAATGGGGAGACAATTGGGGGGCATGAGGGGGACAGTGGGGGGACAGAATGGGGGACAGTGGGGGGACAAGGGGGGGACAATGGGGAGACAATGGAGGGACAATGGGGAGACAAGGGGGGGACAAAGGGGAGACAATTTGGGGGCATGAGGGGGACAGCAGGGGGACAGAATGGGGGGACAGTGGGGGGACAAGGGGGGACAATGGGGAGACAATTTGGGGGCATGAGGGGGACAGTGGGGGGACAGAATGGGGGGACAGTGGGGGGACAAGGGGGGGACAATGGGGAGACAATTTGGGGGCATGGGGGGGACAGTGGGGGGACAGAATGGGGGGACAATGGGGGGACAGTGGGGGGACAATGGGGAGACAATTTGGGGGCATGAGGGGGACAGTGGGGGGACAGAATGGGGGGACAGTGGGGGGACAAGGGGGGACAATGGGGAGACAATGGAGGGACAATGGGGAGACAAGGGGGGGACAATGGGGAGACAATTTGGGGGCATGAGGGGGACAGCGGGGGGACAGAATGGGGGGACAGTGGGGGGACAAGGTGGGGACAATGGGGAGACAATTTGGGGGCATGAGGGGGACAGCAGGGGGACAGAAATGGGGGGACAAGGGGGGGACAAGGGGGGGACAATGGGGAGACAATTTGGGGGCATGAGGGGGACAGTGGGGGGACAGCAGGGGGACAGAATGGGGACAACGTTGGGAAAAGTGGGGACATGGGGGGACAATGGGGGGCAGTGGGGGACAAGGGGGAGACAATGGGGGGACAAGAGGGGGACAATTTGGGGACAGCAAGGGGGGACATGGGGGGGACAGCAGGGGGACAATGGAGGGACAGCAGGGGGACAGAATGGGGACAATGTTGGGAAAAGGGGGGACATGGGGGGACAAGGGGGGGACAGTGGGGGGACAAGGGGAGGATAAGAGGGAACAAGGGGGGGGACAGTGGGGGGACAATGGGACAAGGGAGGGACAAGGAGGGGACAAGGGGGGAGACAAGGGGGGGACGAGGGAGGGACAATGGGGGGACTTTGGGGGGACATTGAGGGGACATTGAGGGGACATTGGGGGGACATTGGGGACATTGGGGGACATTGAGGGGACATTGGGGAGACATTGGGAGGGGAATGGGGGGACATTGGGGGAACAGCATGGGGACATTGAGGGGACATTGGGGGACATTGAAGGGACAGTGGGGAGACAGCATGGGGACAAAGCGGGGACAGTGGGGGGACAGTGAGGGGACATTGAGGGGACAGTGGGGGACATTGGGGGAGTGGGGGGGACAATGAGGGGACAGCGTGGGGACAACGGGGGGACATTGAGGGGACAATGGGGGGACAGCGAGGGACATTGGGGGGACAATGGAGGCATTGGGGGGACATTGAGGGGACATTGGGGACATTGGGGGAGGAGATTGGGGGACAGCATGGGGACAGCAGGGGGGGACATTGAGGGGACATTGAGGGGACAGCGAAGGGACATTGGGGGACATTGGGGGACAACGTGGGGACGTGGAGGGGACACTGGGGACACTGGGAGGAGGTGACACGGGTTGGGTGACACAGAGGAGAGGTGACACAGAGAGGAGGTGACACCATGGGGCTTGGGTGACATTGGGCTTGGGTGACATTGGGGTTGGGTGACACTGGGGTTGGGTGACACTGTAGGTGAAGGTGACACTGCGGCGGAGGTGACACCATGGGGTTGGGTGACACAGAGGGGAGGTGACACAGAGAGGAGGTGACACCATGGGGCTTGGGTGACATTGGGGTTGGGTGACACTGGGGTTGGGTGACACTGTAGGTGAAGGTGACACTGCGGCGGAGGTGACACCATGGGGTTGGGTGACACAGAGGGGAGGTGACAGGGAGGTGACAGCGGTGTCCCCAGGTGCAGCACATTGACCTGAAGATCCGCTTTGATGGGGACATGGGGACAGCGGGGGGAGGTGACACCGTGGGGGTGGGTGACATTGGGGTACAGGTGACACTGGGGGGGAGGTGACATTGAGGTTGGGTGACACAGAGGGGGGTGACAGCGTGGGTGGGTGACAGTGGGGGGGAGGTGACACCTGGGGAGTGACACAGAGGGGAGGTGACACCATGGGTAGGTGACATTGGGGGGGAGGTGACACCATGGGGGGAGGCGACACAGAGGGGAGGTGACACCATGGAGGTTGGGTGACAGTGGGATTAGGTGACATCGAGATTGGGTGACATCTGGTTTGGGTGACACTGTAGGTGGAAGTGACACCGTGGAGGGAGGTGACACCACCATGGGGGTGGGTGACATTGGGGTACAGGTGACCCAGAGGGGAGGTGACACCATAGAGGTGACAGGGAGGTGACAGCGGTGTCCCCAGGTGCAGCACATCGACATGAGGATCCACTTTGATGGGGACGTGGGGACATCAGGGGGGAGGTGACACCGTGGGGGTGGTGACATTGGAGTACAGGTGATCCAGAGGGGAGGTGACACCATGGGGAGGTGACACCATGGAGGTTGGGTGACAATGGGGTTGGGTGACACTGTAGGTGGAGGTGACACAGAAGGGAGGTGACACCGTGGGGGGGAGGTGACATTGGGGGTGGGTGACACAATGGGGAGGGGACGCCATGGGGAGAGGTGACAGGGAGGTGACAGCGGTGTCCCCAGGTGCAGCACATCGACATGAGGATCCACTTTGATGGGGACGTGGCGACAGCCGGGGGGGAGGTGACACCGTCGGGGTGGGTGACCCAGAGGGGCGGTGACCTTACGGGGGGAGGGGGGGGGAGGTGACAGGGAGGTGACAGCCGTGTCCCCAGGTGCAGCACATCGACCTGCGCGATCGCTTTGCGGGCGACATGCGGACGCTGGAGCTGCTGCTGCGCATCGTGGAGTTCATGCACCCCAACTTCGGCTTCAGCTGGGTGCTGCAGGTGGGCGCCCAAAATGCCACCTCGCTGTCACCTCGCTGTCACCTCACGGTCACCTCGGGGTCACCTCAGTGTCGTCTCAGTGTCGTTCTCAATGTCACCTCACCGTCACCTCACCGTCACCCCAGTGTCCATCCAATGTCCCCGCCATGTCCTCATGGTGTCTCCTCGGTGTCTCCTCAATGTCCCCACGTTGTCCCCCCAGTGTCCCCTCGATGTCACCTCAGTGTCCCCTCAATGTCCTCTCTCTGTTCCCTCATGTCCCCTCAATGTCCCCCCCACGTCCCCCCAGTGTCTCCTCAGTGTCCCTCTATGTCCCCCCGTCCCCTCAATGTCCCCACGTTGTCCCCCCTGTGTCCCCTCGATGTCACCTCAGTGTCCCCTCTATGTTCCCTCAATGTCCCCTCAATGTCCCCCTCAACGTCTCCCCAGTGTCTCCTCAGTGTCCCCTCAATGTCCCTCTATGTCCCCCCGTCCCCTCAGTGTCCCCTCAATGTCCTCACGTTGTCCCCCCAGTGTCCCCTCGATGTCACCTCAGTGTCCCCTCAATGTCCCCTCTGTGTTCCCTCATGTCCCCTCAATGTCCCCCCCAACCGCCCCCCCAGTGTCTCCTCAATGTCCCCTCAGTGTCCCTCTATGTCCCCCCGTCCCCTCAGTGTCCCTTCGATGTCCCCACGTTGTCCCCCCAGTGTCCCCTCGATGTCACCTCAGTGTCCCCTCAATGTCCCCTCTGTGTTCCCTCATGTCCCCTCAATGTCCCCCCCACGTCCCCCCAGTGTCTCCTCAATGTCCCTCTATGTCCCCCCGTCCCCTCAGTGTCCCCTCAATGTCCCCACGTTGTCCCCCCAGTGTCCCCTCGATGTCACCTCAGTGTCCCCTCAGTGTCCCCTCTGTGTTCCCTCATGTCCCCTCAATGTCCCCCCCAACCGCCCCCCCAGTGTCTCCTCAATGTCCCCTCAGTGTCCCTCTATGTCCCCCCGTCCCCTCAGTGTCCCCTCGATGTCCCCACGTTGTCCCCTCGATGTCACCTCAGTGTCCCCTCAATGTCCCCTCTGTGTTCCCTCACTGTCACCTCAATGTCCCCCCCAACGTCCCCCCAGTGTCTCCTCAATGTCCCTCTATGTCCCCCCGTCCCCTCAGTGTCCCCACGTTGTCCCCCCAGTGTCCCCTCGATGTCACCTCAGTGTCCCCTCAATGTCCTCTCTCTGTTCCCTCATGTCCCCTCAATGTCCCCCCCACGTCCCCCAGTGTCTCCTCAATGTCCCTCTATGTCCCCCCGTCCCTCAGTGTCCCCTCAATGTCCCCACATTGTCCCCCCAATGTCCCCTCGATGTCACCTCAGTGTCCCCTCAATGTCCCCTCTGTGTTCCCTCATGTCCCCTCAATGTCCCCCCCAACCGCCCCCCCAGTGTCTCCTCAATGTCCCCTCAGTGTCCCTCTATGTCCCCCCGTCCCCTCAGTGTCCCCTCAATGTCCCCATGCTGTCCCCTCAATGTCCCCCCGACGTCCCCTCAATGTCCCCTCAGTGTCCCCTCGATTTCCTCCCAATGTCCCCTCTATGTCCACCTCTATGTCCCCCCTCTGTCCCCTCACTGTCCCCCAGTGTCCCCATGCTGTCCCCATGCTGTCTCCATCTTGTCCCCTCACTGTCCCCACGCTGTCCCCTCACTGTCCCCATACTGTGCTTCAATGTCCCCATGGTGTCCCTTCAGTGTCCTCCCAGTGTCCCCTCTATGTCCCCATTTTGTCCCCACACTGTCCCCCAATGTCCCCTTGCTGTCCCCTCACTGTCCCCATTTTGTCCCCCCAGTGTCCCCACACTGTCCCCTCATTGTTCCCTCACTGTTCCCCCAATATCCCCATGCTGTCACCTCACTGTCCCCTCACTGTCCCCTTGCTGTCCCCACAATGTCCCCACACTGTCCCCTCATTGTCTCCTCACCGTCCCCCTGCTGTCCCCTCACTGTCCCCTCATTGTCCACTCACTGTCCACACACTGTCCCCCTGCTGTCCCCTCACCGTCCCCATTTTGTCCCCTCTCTGTCCCCTGCTGTCCCCTCACTGTCCCCATTTTGTCCCCTCTCTGTCCCCCTGCTGTCCCCTCACTGTCCCCATTTTGTCCCCCTGCTGTCCCCTCACTGTCCCCATTTTGTTCCCTCTCTGTCCCCCTGCTGTCCCCTCACTGTCCCCATTTTATCCCCCTGCTGACCCTCACTGTCCCCTCACTGTCCCCATTTTGTCCCCCTGCTGTCCCCTCACCATCCCCATTTTGTCCCCCTGCTGTCCCCTCACTGTCCCCATTTTATCCCCCTGCTGACCCTCACTGTCCCCTCACTGTCCCCATTTTGTCCCCCTGCTGTCCCCTCACCATCCCCATTTTGTCCCCCTGCTGTCCCCTCACTGTCCCCATTTTATCCCCCTGCTGTCCCCTCACTGTCCCCTCACTGTCCCCATTTTGTCCCCCTGCTGTCCCCTCACTGTCCCCATTTTATCCCCCTGCTGTCCCCTCACTGTCCCCATTTTATCCCCCTGCCGTCCCCTCACCGTCCCCATTTTGTCCCCTCACTGTCCCCATTTTGTCCCCTCACTGTCCCTATTTTGTCCCCCTGCTGTCCCCTCACTGTCCCCATTTTATCCCCCTGCTGTCCCCTCACTGTCCCCATTTTATCCCCCTGCCGTCCCCTCACCGTCCCCATTTTGTCCCCTCACTGTCCCCATTTTATCCCCCTGCTGTCCCCTCACTGTCCCCTCTCTGTCCCCATTTTGTCCCCCTGCTGTCCCCTCACTGTCCCCTCCCTGTCCCCATTTTGTCCCCCTGCTGTCCCCTCACCGTCCCCATTTTATCCCCCTGCTGTCCCCTCACTGTCCCCTCACCGTCCCCATTTTGTCCCCCTGCTGTCCCCTCACTGTCCCCTCACCGTCCCCATTTTGTCCCCTCTCTGTCCCCTCACTGTCCCCTCACCGTCCCCATTTTGTCCCCCCCCGCCGCCCCAGGACCTCCGCGGGACGCTGGCTCAGGAGCTGGACTTTGAGCAGGAGGGGAGGAACGCGGAGCGCTGCGCGCGGGACCTCCAGCACTTCGGCTTCGTCGTGGTGCCGCGCGTGCACTGGGAGCTCTGCAGCAAGGTGACTGGGAGCACTGGGAGCACTGGGAGCACCGGCGGGGTGGGGGGGGCGGTGCGGGGACTGGGGGGACTGGGGACGGGGGGAGAGTGGGGATACTGGGGGGACTGGGGACTGCGGGGGGCTGGGGGGATGCTGGGGGGCTGGGAGGAATGGGGATACTGGGAGGACTGGGGATACTGGGAGGACTGGGGATACTGGGGGGACTGGGGATACTGGGGGGACTGGGGACTGCGGGGGGCTGGGGGGATGCTGGGGGGCTGGGAGGACTGGGGATACTGGGAGGACTGGGGATACTGGGGGGACTGGGGATACTGGGGGGATGGGGGGATGCTGGGGGGCTGGGAGGAATGGGGATACTGGGAGGACTGGGGATACTGGGAGGACTGGGGATACTGGGGGACTGGGGATACTGGGGGGACTGGGGACTGCGGGGGGCTGGGGGGATGCTGGGGGGCTGGGAGGACTGGGGATACTGGGAGGACTGGGGATACTGGGGGGACTGGGGATACTGGGGGGACTGGGGACTGCGGGGGGCTGGGGGGATGCTGGGGGGCTGGGAGGACTGGGGATACTGGGAGGACTGGGGATACTGGGAGGACTGGGGACTGCGGGGGGCTGGGGGGATGCTGGGGGGCTGGGAGGACTGGGGATACTGGGGGGACTGGGGATACTGGGAGGAATGGGGATACTGGGGGGACTGGGGATACTGGGAGGACTGGGGACTGCGGGGGGCTGGAGGGATGCTGGGGGGCTGGGAGGACTGGGGATACTGGGAGGACTGGGGATACTGGGGGGACTGGGGACTGCGGGGGGCTGGGGGGATACTGGGGGGCTGGGAGGAATGGGGATACTGGGGGGACTGGGGATACTGGGGGGACGGGAGGACTGGGGATACTGGAGGGACTGGGGATACTGGGAGGATTGGGGATACTGGGGAGACTGGGGATACTGGGAGGACTGGGGACTGCGGGGGGCTGGGGGATGCTGGGGGGCTGGGAGGACTGGGGATACTGGGAGGACTGGGGATACTGGGGGGACGGGAGGACTGGGGATCCTGGGAGGACTGGGGATACTGGGGGGACTGGAGGACTGCGGGGAGCTGGGCGGATACTGGGGGGACTGGGGGTCTGGGAGGACTGGAGATACTGGGGGGCTGGGAGGACTGGGGATACTGGGGGGACTGGGGATACTGGGAGGACTGGGGAGACTGGGGATACTGGGAGGACTGGGGATACTGGGGCGACTGGGGATACTGGGGGACGGGAGGACTGGGGATACTGGGGAGACTGGGGATACTGGGAGGACTGGGGATACTGGGGGGACAGGAGGACTGGGGATACTGGAGGGCTGGGAGGACTGGGGATACTGGGGGGACTGGGGATACTGGAGGGCTGGGAGGACTGGCGGTACTGGGGGGACTGGGGATACTGGGGGGACGGGTGGATTGGGGATACTGGGAGGACTGGGGTCTGGGGATACTGGGAAGACTGGGGATGGTGGGACAATGGGGATACTGGGAGGACTGGAGATACTGGGAGGACTGGGGATACTGGGAGGACTGGGGATGGTGGGACAATGGGGATACTGGGAGGACTGGGGATACTGGGAGGACTGGGGATACTGGGGGGACCGGGAGGACTGGGGATGGTGGGACAATGGGGATATTGGGAGGATGGGGATACTGGGGGGACTGGGAGCACTGGGGGGATACTGGTGGGGAGATGGAGGGAATACTGGGGATACTGGGAGGACTGCAGTTGAGGGGGGACAATGGATACTGGGGGGACTGGGGATACTGGTAGGACTGGGTGGACTGGGGAGGCTGGGAGGGCTGGGGATGGTGGGGACAGTGGGGATACTGGGAGGACTGGGTGGATACTGGGGGGACTGGGGGGATACTGGGAACTGTGGGGGGACCCAGTGACCCCAATGCCCCCCTTGTCCCCATTGCCCCCAGTGTCCCCAGTGTCCCCAATATCCCCATTGCCCCCAGTGTCCCCAGTGTCCCCAGTGTCCCCATTGCCCCCATTGTCCCCAGTGTCCCCAGTGTCCCCATTGCCCCCAATGTCCCCAGTGTCCCCAATGTCCCCATTGCCCCCAGTGTCCCCAGTGTCCCCAGTGTCCCCAATGTCCCCATTGCCCCCAGTGTCCCCAGTGTCCCCAGTGTCCCCAATGTCCCCATTGTCCCCTGTGTCCCCAATGTCTCCAATGCCCCCAATGCCCCCAATTCCCCCCATGTCCCCATTGCCCCCAATGTCCCCATTGCTCCCATTGTCCCCAGTGTCCCCAATGCCCCCAATGCCCCCAATGTCCCCATTGCCCCCATTGTCCCCATTGCCCCCATTGCCCCCATTGTCCCCATTGTCCCCAATGTCCCCATTGTCCCCAGTGTCCCCAATGTCCCCATTGTCCCCAATGCCCCCAATGCTCCCATTGCCCCTAATGTCCCCATTGCCCCCATTGCCCCCAGTGTCCCCAATGCCCCCAATGCTCCCATTGCCCCTGATGTCCCCAGTGTCCCCAGTGTCCCCAGCATCCCCATCATTCCCAGCATCCCCACTGTCCCCACTGTCCCCAATGCCTCCAATGTCCCCATTTCCCCCCATGTCCCCAATGCCCCCAATGCTCCCATTGTCCCCAATGTCCCCATTGCCCCCAGTGTCCCAATGCCCCCAATGCTCCCATTGCCCCTGATGTCCCCAGTGTCCCCAGTGTCCCCAGCATCCCCATCATTCCCACTGTCCCCACTGTCCCCAATGTCCCCAATGTCTCCACTGTCCCCACTGTCCCCAATGCCTCCAATGTCCCCATTTCCCCCCATGTCCCCAATGCCCCCATTGCCCCCATTGTCCCCATTGTCCCCATTGCCCCCAGTGTCCCCAATGTCTCCAATGTCCCCAATGCCCCCAGTGCTCCCATTGCCCCTAATGTCCCCATTGTCCCCAATGTCCCCAATGTCCCCATTGCCCCCAGTGTCCCCAATGCCCCCATTGCTTCCATTGCCCCCAATGCCCCCAATGTCCCCATTGCCCCCAATGTCCCCATTGTCCCCAATGTCCCCATTGTCCCCAGTGTCCCCAACGCCTCCAATGTCCTCAATGTCCCCATTGCCCCCATTGTCCCCAATGTCCCCACTGTCCCCAGTGTCCCCAATGTCCCCATTGCCCCCAGTGTCCCCAATGCCCCCAATGCTCCCATTGCCCCTGATGTCCCCAGTGTCCCCAGTGTCCCCAGTATCCCCATCATTCCCACTGTCCCCACTGTCCCCAATGTCCCCACTGTCCCCACTGTCCCCAATGCCTCCAATGTCCCCATTTCCCCCCATGTCCCCAATGTCCCCATTGCCCCAGTGTCCCCAATGTCCCCAATGCTCCCATTGCCCCTGATGTCCCCAATGTCCCCAGTGTCCCCAGCATCCCCATCATTCCCACTGTCCCCAATGTCCCCACTGTCCCCACTGTCCCCAATGTCTCCAATGTCCCCATTTCCCCCCGTGTCCTCAATGCCCCCAATGCTCCCATTGCCCCTAATGTCCCCATTGCTCCCAGTGTCCCCATTGTCCCCAATGTCCCCAATGCCCCCATTGCCCCCATTGCCCCCAGTGTCCCCAATGCCCCCAATGCTCCCATTGCCCCTGATGTCCCCAGTGTCCCCAGCATCCCCATCATTCCCACTGTCCCCACTGTCCCCAATGTCCCCAATGTCCCCACTGTCCCCACTGTCCCCAATGCCTCCAATGTCCCCATTTCCCCCCATGTCCCCAATGCCCCCAATGTCCCCATTGCCCCTAATGTCCCCATTGTCCCCAGTGTCCCCAGTGTCCCCATTGTCCCCTGATGTCCCCATTGCCCCCATTGCCCCCAGTGTCCCCAATGCCCCCAGTGCTCCCATTGCCCCTGATGTCCCCAGTGTCCCCAGTGTCCCCAGCATCCCCATCATTCCCAGCATCCCCACTGTCCCCAATGTCCCCAATGTCCCCACTGTCCCCACTGTCCCCAGCGTGTGCTCACGGCTGACTTCTGTGATGGCTGCAAAATCACCAACGTGGAGGGGATCCGGCAGCAGGGGCTGCACCCACGGGATGTGAGTGGGGACAGCGGGGGGGTGGGGGGACAGCATGGGGACATCGTGGGGTATTGCGGGGACAGCATGGGGACAGCATGGGGACAGCATGGGGACATTGAGGGGACACTGTGTGAACATTGTGGGGACAGCATGGGGACATTATGGGGACATTTGAGGGGACATCATGGGGACATTGAGGGGACATCACGGGGGCACTATGGGGACAAAATGGGGAAATTGAGGGGACACCATGGGGACATTAAGGGGACATTGTGGGGACAGTGAGGGGACACCGTGGGGACGTTATGAGGAGATTGAGGGGATGCCTTGGGGACATTGTGGGGACATTATGGGGACACCATGGGGACAACACTGGGGACACCATGCGGACATTATGGGGACATCGTGGGGACATTATGGGGACACTGAGGGGACACAATGGGGACACAATGGGGACACTGTGGGGACTTGATGGGAATATCATGGGGACACCTTGGGGACATTGTGGGGACACTGAGGGCACTCAATGGGGACACTGTGGGGACATGGTGGGGACACCTTGGGGACATTATGGGGACACCATGGGGACACTGTGGGGACATTATGGGAACAACATGGGGACATCGTGGGAAAACAATGGGGACACTGAGGGGATGCCTTGGGGACATTAGGGGGACAGCATGGGGACATGATGGGGACACACTGGGGACATGATGGGGACACGATTTGGACACGTTGGGGACACGATGGGGAGACATCGGGGACATGATGGGGACACGTTGGGGACTTGTTGGGGACACGATGGGGACACGATGGGGACACGTTGGGGACTTGTTGGGGACACGATGGGGACACGTTGGGGACACGATGGGGACATGTTGGGACACGATGGGGACACGATGGGGACATGATGGGGACATGATGGGGACATGTTGGGGACACTATGGGGACACGTTGGGACACGATGGGGACACGATGGGGACACATTGGGGACACAATGGGGACATGATGGGGACACGTTGGGAACACGTTGGGGACACGATGTGGACTCGTTGGGGACACGATTTGGACACATTGGGGACATGATGGGGACACGTTGGGGACACGATGGGGACATGTTGGGACACGATTTGGACACATTGGGGACATGATGGGGACATGTTGGGGGCATGTTGGGGACACGATGGGGACATGACGGGGATACGTTGGGGACATGTTGGGGATACATTGGGGACACGTTGGGGACACGACGGGGATACGTTGGGGACATGTTGGGGACACATTGGGGACACGATGGGGACACGTTGGGGACACGATGGGGATACGTTGGGGACTGGATGGGTACATAATGGGGACATAATGGGGACACATTGGGGACACGATGGGGATGTGTTGGGGACACGTTGGGGGCACGATGGGGACATGATGGGGACACGATGGGGACACATTGAGGACACATTGGGGACATGTTGGGGACACGATGGGGACACATTGGGGACATGATGGGGAGACGTTGGGACACATTGGGGACACGATGGGGACATGTTGGGGACACGTTGGGGACACGACGGGGATACGTTGGGACACGATGGGGACATGATGGGGACACAATGGGGACACATTGGGGACATGATGGGGACATGTTGGGGACACGATGGGGACATGTTGGGACACGATGGGGACACATTGGGGACATGATGGGGACACAATGGGGACATGTTGGGGACACGATTTGGACACGATAGGGACACGATGGGGAGATGTTGGGGACACATTGGGGACACGTTGGGGACATGATGGGGACACATTTGGACATGATGGGGAGATGTCGGGGGCATGATGGGGACACGATGGGGACACGATGGGGACATGTTGGGGACACGTTGGGACACGATGGGGACACGATGGGGACATGTTGGGGACACGATGGGGACATGTTGGGGACACGATTTGGACACGATAGGGACACGATGGGGAGATGTTGGAGACACATTGGGGACACGTTGGGGACATGATGGGGACACATTTGGACATGATGGGCACATGATGGGGACACGATGGGGACATGTTGGGGACACGTTGGTGACACGATGGGGACATGTTGGGGACACATTGGGGACATGTTGGGGACACGATGGGGACACGATGGGGACATGATGGGGACACGATTTGGACATGATGGGGAGATGTTGGGGACATGATGGGGACACATTGGGACACGATGGGGACACGATGGGGACATGTTGGGGACACAATGGGGACACGTTGGGACACGATTTGGACACATTGGGGACATGATGGGGACACATTGGGGACATGTTGGGGACACAATGGGGACACGTTGGGACACGATTTGGACACATTGGGGGCATGATGGGGACACATTGGGGACACGATGGGGACACGATGGGGACATGTTGGGGACACGATGGTGACACGATTTGGACATGATGGGGAGATGTTGGGGGCATGTGGGGACACGATTTGGACACGATAGGGACAGATGGGGACATGTTGGGGACACGATGGGGACACGTTGGGACACGATGGGGACACGTTGGGACACGATGGGGAAACGATGGGGACATGTTGGGGGCATGATGGTGACACGATTTGGACATGATGGGGAGATGTTGGGGGCATGATGGGGACACGATGGGGACATGTTGGGACATGATTTGGACACATTGGGGACACGATGGGGACACGATGGGGACACATTGGGGACACGTTGGGACATGATGGGGACATGATGGGGAGATGTTGGGGAGATGTTGGGGACACGATGGTGACACGATTTGGACATGATGGGGAGATGTTGGGGGCATGATGGGGACACGATGGGACACGATGGGGACACGTTGAGGACACAATGGGGACACGTTGGGACACGATTTGGACACATTGGGGACATGATGGGGACACGATGGGGACATGTTGAGGACACGATTTGGACACGATAGGGACATGATGGGGACATGTTGGGGACATGATGGGGACATGATGGGGACACATTGGGGACATGTTGGGGACACGATGGGGACATGTTGGGGACACGATTTGGACACGTTGGGGACACAATGGGGAGATGTTGGGGACACATTGGGGACATGTTGGGGACACGATGGTGACACGATTTGGACATGATGGGGAGATGTTGGGGACACGTTGGGGACACACTGGGGACATGATGGGGAGACATTGGGGACACAATGGGGACACGTTGGGACACGATTTGGACACATTAGGGACATGTTGGGGACATGTTGGGGACATGATGGGGACACATTGGGGACATGTTGGGGACATGATGGGGACATGTTGGGGACACGATTTGGACACGATAGGGACACGATGGGGAGATGTTGGGGACACATTGGGGACATGTTGGGGACACGATGGTGACACGATTTGGACATGATGGGGAGATGTTGGGGACACGATGGTGACACGATTTGGACTGTGGGACGATGATGGGGGACATGATGGGGACACGATGGGACACGATGGGGACACGTATGGACACAATGGGGACACGTTGGGGACACGATTGGGACACATTGGGGACATGATGGGGACACGATGGGGACATGTTGAGGACACGATTGGACACGATTTGGGACAGATGGGGACATGTTGGGGACATGATGGGGACATGATGGGGACACATTGGGGACATGTTGGGGACACGATGGGGACATGTTGGGGACACGATTTGGACACGTGGGGACACAATGGGGACATGTTGGGGACACATTGGGGACATGTTGGGACACGATGGTGACACGATTTGGACATGATGGGGAATGTTGGGGACACGTTGGGGACACACTGGGGACGATGGGGAGACATGGGGACACAATGGGGACACGTTGGGACACGATTTGGACACGTTAGGGACATGTTGGGGACTTGGGGACATGATGGGGACACATTGGGGACATGTTGGGGACATGATGGGGACATGTTGGGGACACGATTGGGACACGATGGGGACACGTATGGGGACGAGTTGGGGACACATTGGGGACATGTTGGGGACACGATGGGACACGATTTGGACATGATGGATGTTGGGACACGATGGGGACACGTTGGGACACGATGGGGACACGTTGGGACACGTTGGGAACTTGTTGGGACACGATGGGGACATGTTGGGGACACGATGGGGACACGTTGGGGACACGTTGGGAACTTGTTGGGGACACGATGGGGACATGTTGGGGACACGTTGGGAACTTGTTGGGGACACGATGGACATGTTGGGGACACGATGGGGACACGTTGGGGACACGATGGGGACACGTTGGGACACGATGGGGACACGTTGGGACACGATGGGGACACGATGGGGACACGTTGGGGACACGTTGGGGACACGTTGAGGACACGATGGGACACGTTGGGGACACGATGGGGACACGTTGGGGACACGTTGGGAACTTGTTGGGGACACGATTTGGACATGTTGGGGACACGATGGGGACACGTTGGGGACACGATGGGGACACGTTGGGACACGATTGGACACATTAGGGACATGTTGGGGACATGTGGGACATGATGGGGACACATTGGGGACACGTTGAGGACACGATGGGACACGTTGGGGACACGATGGGGACACGTTGGGGACTTGTTGGGGCCATGATGGGGACACGTTGGGGACACGTTGGGGACACGATGGGGACATGTTGGGGACACGTTGGGACACGATGGCACTCGGCTTCCCGCCCCCTCAGGCCGCTGCCAAACTGATCCGGGTTTTCGCGGAGCAAATCTTCTACACCGGGTTCATCCATGCTGACCCACATCCAGGGAACGGTGAGTGGGGGGGGGGCTGTGGGGTGGGGGTGGGGGGCTGTGGGGTGGGGGGTTGTGGGGTGGGGGGATGGAGGTTGTGGGTGGGGGGGGTTGTGGGGTGGGGGGTTGGGGGATGGGGGGTTGTGGGGTGGGGGATTTTGGGGTGGGGGGTTGTGGGGTGGGGGGGTGGGATTGGGGGTTTTGGGATGGGGGGTTGTGGGGGGGGGTTGGGGGATGGGGGTTTTGGGATGGAGGGCTGTGGGGTGAGGGGTTTGTGGGTGGGAGGTTGGGGGGTGGGAGGTTGTGGGATGGGGGGTTGTGGGGTGGGAGGTTGTGCGGTGGGGAGTTGGGGGATGGGGGGTTGTGGGGTGGGGGGTTGTGGGATGGGGAGTTGTGGGGTGGGAGGTTGGGGATGGGGGGTTTTGGGATGGGGAGTTGTGTCGGGGGGTTGTGGGGTGTGGGGTTTTGTGGGATGGGGGGTTTTGGGGTGGGGGTTGTGGGATGGGGGGTTGTGAGGTGGGGGGTTGTGGGATGGGGGGTTTTGGGATGGGGAGTTGTGTCGGGGGGTTGTGGGGTGGGGGTTTTGTGGGATGGGGGGTTTTGGGGTGGGGGGTTGTGGGTGGGGGGTTGTGGGATGGGGGGTTGTGGGGTGGGGGGTTGTGGGGTGGGAGGTTGGGGGGTGGGAGGTTGGGGGGTGGGGGGTTGTGGGGTGGGGAGTTGGGGGATGGGGGGTTTTGGGATGGAGGGCTGTGGGTGTGGGTTGTGGGGTGGGGGGTTGTGGGGTGGAGGGTTGTGGGGTGGGGGGTTGTGGGGTGGAGGGTTTTGGGGTGGGGGGTTGTGGGGTGGGGGGTTGGGGGCTGTGGGGTTGTGGGGGGGGGGTTTTGGGGTGGGGTTTTGTGGGATGGGGGGTTTTGGGGTGGGGGTTTGTGGGGTGGGGTTTTGTGGGGTGGGGGTTTTGGATGGGAGGTTGTGGGGTGGGGGGTTGGGTTACAGGATATGGGGTTATAGGATGTGGGTTATGGGTGGGGGATTGTGGGATGTGGGGTTGTGGGGTGGGGGGTTTTGGGATGGGGGGTTGTTGGGGGGGGGTTGGGTTACAGGATATGGGGTGGGGGGTTATGGGGTGGGGGTTGTTGGGGTTATAGGATATGGGGTTATAGGATGTGGGGTTATGGGGTGGGGGGTTATGGGGTTACAGGATATGGGGTTATAGGATATGGGGTTTTGGGTTGGGGGGTTATGGAGTTACAGGATATGGGGTTACAGGATATGGGGTTATAGGATGTGGGGTTATGGGTGGGGGGTTATGGGGTTATAGGATGTGGGGTTATGGGTGGGGGGTTATGGGGTTACAGGATATGGGGTTACAGGATATGGGGTTATAGGATGTGGGGTTATGGGCTGGGGGGTTATGGGGTTATAGGATATGGGGTTATGGGGTGGGGGGTTATGGGGTTACAGGATATGGGGTTATAGGATATGGGGTTATGGGGTGGGGGGTTATGGGGTTATAGGATATGGGGACATTGTGGGACATTGAGATGTGGGGCTGTGGGATTATGGGGACCCCACATGGACTGGGGACATGGGGACAATGGGATATGGGGACATGGGGACACTGTGGTGGGACATGGGTGTGGATTATGGGTCCTGATTGGGACTGGGGACTTTGGGATATGGGGACAATGGGGACATTTGGGATATGGGGACATGGGGAGTGGATTATGGGTCCCACATGGATTGGGGACATCAGGATATGGGGATATGGGACACGGGGACACTGGGTTGTAGGGCAGTGGGATTATGGGGTCTCCACATGGATTGGGGACATGGGGACATTGGGGAATGGGGACATGGGGACGTTGGGGACATTGGGATGGGGGAGTGGGATTATGGGGTCACAACATGGACATGGGGACATCGGGATGTGGACATTGTGGGACTTTGGGACTTGGGGACATTGTGGGACTTTGGGTTGTGGGGGTGTGGGATTATGGGGTCACCACATGGATTGGGGACATTGGGATTTGGGACTGGGATGTGGGACTTATGGGGTACACATGTTGGGATATGGGGTCACACATGGATTGGGGACATGGTGGGACATGGGATGTGGGATTATGGGGTCCCACATGGATTGGGGACATGGGACATCAGGTATGGGGACATGGGGACATTGTGAGATGTGGGATTATGGGATCCCCACATGGATTGGGGACATCATGGATATGGGGACATTGTGGACATGTGGGATTATGGGAACATGGGGGACATGTGGACTTGGGATTGTGGGATGTGGGATTATGGGTACACATGGACATTGGGGACTTTGGGATGTGGAGGGTGTGGGATTATGGGGTCACAAACATGGACATGGGGACATTGTGGGATGTGGGGACGTGGGATGTGGGATTATGGGGTCACAACATGGATTGGGACTTGGGGACATCAGGTATGGGGACATGGGGACATTGTGGGACATGGGGACATTGTGAGATGTGGGATTATGGATCCCCACATGGATTGGGGACATCAGGATATGGGGACATTGTGGGACATTGGACATGGGGACGTTGGGGACTTTGGGATGTGGGGGTGTGGGATTATGGGGTCACAACATGGACATGGGGACATTGTGGGACATGGGACATGGGATGTGGGATTATGGGGTCACAACATTGGGACGATGGGGACTTGTGGGATGTGGGGACGTGGGATGTGGGATTATGGGGTCCCAACATGGATTGGGGACTTGGGGACATAGGGTATGGGGACATGGGGACATGTGGGACATGGGGACATTGGGGTGTGGGATTATGGGTCCCCACATGGATTGGGGCATCAGGAATGGGGACATTGTGGGACATCAGGACATGGGGACGTTGTGGGACTTTGGGATGTGGGGGTGTGGGATATGGGGTCACAACTGGACATGGGGACATTGTGGGATGGGGACTGGGATGTGGGATTATGGGGTCCACATGGATTGGGGACATGGATATGGGGACTTGTGGGACTTGTGGGACGTGGATTATGGGGTCCCACATGGATTGGGGACATGGGGACATGAGGATATGGGGACATGGGGACACTGTGGGACATGGGGACATGTGGTGTGGGATTATGGGGTCCCCACATGGATTGGGGACATGGGGACATTGTGGGACATGGACATGGGGACGTTGTGGGACTTTGGATGTGGGGGTGTGGGATTATGGGGTCACAACTGGACATGGGGACATTGTGGGATGTGGGGACGTGGGATGTGGGATTATGGGGTCCCCACATGGATTGGGGACATGGGGATATGGGGACATGGGGACACTGTGGGACGTGGGATTATGGGGTCCCCACATGGATTGGGGACATGGGGACATCAGGATATGGGGACATGGGGACATTGTGGGACATGGGGACATTGTGAGATGTGGGATTATGGGATCCCCACATGGATTGGGGACATCAGGATATGGGGACATTGTGGGACATTGGGACATGGGGACGTTGGGGGACTTTGGGATGTGGGGGGTGTGGGATTAAGGGGTCACAACATGGACATGGGGACATTGTGGGACATGGGGACATGGGATGTGGGATTATGGGGTCCCCACATGGATTGGGGACATCAGGATATGGGGACGTTGTGGGACTTTGGGATGTGGGGACGTGGGATGTGGGATTATGGGGTCCCCACATGGATTGGGGACATGGGGACATGAGGATATGGGGACATGGGGACACTGTGGGACATGGGGACATGGGGGTGTGGGATTATGGGGTCCCCACATGGATTGGGGACATGGGGACATTGTGGGACATCAGGACATGGGGACGTTGTGGGACTTTGGGATGTGGGGGTGTGGGATTATGGGGTCACAACGTGGACATGGGGACATTGTGGGATGTGGGGACGTGGGATGTGGGATTATGGGGTCCCCACATGGATTGGGGACATGGGGATATGGGGACATGGGGACACTGTGGGACGTGGGATTATGGGGTCTCCACATGGATTGGGGACATGGGGACATCAGGATATGGGGACATGGGGACACTGTGGGACATGGGGACATGGGGGTGTGGGATTATGGGGTCCCCACATGGATTTGGGACTTGGGGACATCAGGATATGGGGACATGGGGGCATTGTGGGATTATGGGATCCCCACATGGATTGGGGACATCAGGATATGGGGACATTGTGGGACATTGGGACATGGGGACGTTGTGGGACTTTGGGATGTGGGGGTGTGGGATTATGGGGTCACAACATGGACATGGGGACATTGTGGGATGTGGGGACGTGGGATGTGGGATTATGGGGTCCCCACATGGATTGGGGACTTGGGGATATGGGGACATGGGGACACTGTGGGACATGGGGACATGGGGGTGTGGGATTATGGGGTCCCCACATGGATTGGGGACATCAGGATATGGGGACATTGTGGGACATTGGGACATGGGGACATTGTGGGACTTTGGGATGTGGAGGGTGTGGGATTATGGGGTCACAACATGGACATGGGGACATTGTGGGATGTGGGGACGTGGGATGTGGGATTATGGGGTCACAACATGGATTGGGGACTTGGGGACATCAGGATATGGGGACATGGGGACATTGTGGGACATGGGGACATTGTGAGATGTGGGATTATGGGGTCCCCACATGGATTGGGGACATCAGGATATGGGGACATTGTGGGACATTGGGACATGGGGACATTGTGGGACTTTGGGATGTGGGGGGTGTGGGATTAAGGGGTCACAACATGGACATGGGGACATTGTGGGATGTGGGGACGTGGGACATGGGATTATGGGGTCACAACATGGATTGGGGACATGGGGGCATTGTGGGACATGGGGGACATGGGGACGTGGGATGTGGGATTATGGGGTCACAACATGGATTGGGGACATGGGGGCATTGTGGGACATGGGGGACATGGGGACGTGGGATGTGGGATTATGGGGTCACCACATGGATTGGGGACATGGGGACGTTGTGGGATTTTAGGACGTGGGGGGGTGTGGGATTATGGGGTCCTGACATGGGGATTAGGAACATGGGGGGGGGGGGGGACGCGGGGGGTGGTAGGGGTGACACAGGTGTGACGCTGACTGTCCGTCCGTCCGTCCGTCCGTCCGTCCCCCAGTGCTGGTGCGCCGCGGCCCCGATGGCAGCGCGCAGTTGGTGCTGTTGGACCACGGCCTCTACGAGACCCTGAGCGAGAGGTGGGGACCTCGGGGGGGGGGGGGGGGGGGGGGGTGGGGACACCGGGGGTGACACGTGGTTACAAAACCCCCCCCCCCATGACCCTTGACCCCCGCCAGGGATCGGCGCGCGCTGTGCCAGTTGTGGCGCGCCGTGGTGCTGCGGGATGACAACGCCATGAGGAGCCATTCGGCCGCGCTGGGTGTCAAAGGTGAGCCATAATCCCACTTCCGGGGGTTCTAATCTCACTTCCGGGGGTCCTAGTCCTACCTTGTGAGCTGTAATCCCGCCTCTAGGGTTCATAATCCCACTCTGGGGGTCCTAATCTCACTTTCGAGGGTCCTAATCCTACATTGTAGACTGTAATACCACTAATGGGGTTCATAATCCCTCTTCCGGGGCTCCTAATCCTACCTTGCGGACTGTTATCCCGCCACTGGGTTCTTAATCCCACGTCTGGGGGTTCTAATCTGACTTCCGAGGGTCCTAATCCTACATTGTAGACTGTAATACCGCTAATGGGGCTCATAATCCCTCTTCCGGGGCTCCTAATCCTACCTTGCGGGCTGTTATCCCGCCACTGGGGTTCATAATCCCACTCCTGGGGGTCGTAATCTCACTTCCGGGGGTCCTAATCCCACCTTGAGGGATGTAATCCCGCTACCAGAGTTCATAATCGCCCTTCCGAGGGTCCTAATCTCACTTCCAAGGGTCCTAATCGTACTTTGCAGGCTGTAATCCCGCTACTGAGTTCATCATCCCACTTCCAGGGGTCCTAATCTCACTTCCAGGGGTCCTAATCCTACTTTGCAGGCTGTAATCCTGCTACTGCCATTCATAATCCCACTTCCAGGGGTCCTAATCCACCTTGCGGGTTGTAATCCCACTACTGGGATCCTAATCTCACTTCTGAGGGTCCTAATCCTACATTGCAGGCTGTAATCCCATCTAATGGGGTTCATAATCCCTCTTTCAGGGGTCCTAATCCTACTTCGCGGGATGTAATCCTGCTACTGCGGTTCATAATCCCACTTCCACGGGTCCAAATCTCACTTCCAGGGGTCCTAATCCTATCATGCGAGCTGTAATCCCACTACTAGGGTTCATAATCCCTATTCCGGGGGTCCTAATCCCGCTTTGCGGGCTGTAGTCCTGCTACTGCGTTTCATAATCCCACTTCCAGGGGTCCTAATCCCACCATGAGAGCTGTAATCCCGCCACTGGGGTTCATAATCCCACTTCTGGGGGTCCTAATCCCACTTCTGGGGGTCCTAATCCTGCTTTGCGGGCAGTAATTCTGCTACTGTGCCTCATAATCCCACTTCTAGAACTATAAATTGATATTTTACTCATAATCTCATGTTTTTGCCCCGTAATCCCACTTCTGAAACCCATAATCCCATTTTCCCCCATAATCTCAAATTTCTGCCCCATCACCTCAATCCAGTGACCCATGACCTCACTGTGGTGACCCATAATCCCACTATTTCCATCATAGTTCCACTCTAGTGACCAATAATCTCACTCCTTTAAGTCATAATCCCACTTTCCCCCATAATCTCGTAATCTCACTCCACTGTCCCATAATCTCACACTAGCGACCCATAATCCCACATGTGACCCATAATCCCACTTTTGGCACCCATAGTCCCACAGTTTCCTTCATAATCCCGCTCTTGTGAGCTATTAACTCACTCTACTGCCCCATAATCTCACACCAGTGACCCATAATCCCTCACTAGTGACCTATAATCCCACTTTTGGCACCCATAGTCCCACATTTTCCTTCATAATCCCTCTCTTGTGACCTGTTATCTCTCTCTACTGCCCCATAATCTCACTCCAGTGCCCCATAATCCCACACAAGTGCCCCATAATCCCTCACTAGTGACCCATAATCCCACTTTTGACACCCATAATCCCACATTTTCCTTCATAATCCCGCTCTTGTGACCTGTTATCTTTCTCTACTGCCCCATAATCTCACTCCAGTGCCCCATAATCCCACACAAGTGACCCATAATCCCACACAAGTGACCCATAGTCCCACTTCTGGCACCCATAATCCCACATTTTCCTTCATAATCCCGCTCTTGTGACCTGTTATCTCCCTCTAGTGCCCCATAATCTCACTCCAGTGCCCCATAATCCCACACAAGTGACCCATAATCCCACTTCTGGCACCGATAATCCCACACTTTTCCTTCATAATCCTGCTCTTGTGACCTGTTAACTCTCTATTGACCATAATCCCACACAAGTAACCCATAATCCCACTTCTGGCACCCATAATCCCACAGTTTTCCTTCATAATCCCGCTCTTGTGACCTGTTATCTCTCTCTACTGCCCCATAATCTCACTCCAGTGCCCCATAATCCCACACAAGTGCCCCATAATCCCTCACTAGTGACCCGTAATCCCACTTTTGACACCCATAATCCCTCATTTTCCTTCATAATCCCGCTCTTGTGACCAGTTATCTCTCTCTACTGCCCCATAATCTCACTCCAGTGTCCCATAATCCCACACAAGTGACCCATAATCCCACACAGGTGACCCATAGTCCCACTTCTGGCACCCATAATCCCACATTTTCCTTCATAATCCCGCTCTTGTGACCTGTTATCTTTCTCTACTGCCCCATAATCTCACTCCAGTGCCCCATAATCCCACACAAGTGACCCATAATCCCACTTTTGGCACCCATTATCCCACATTTTTCCTTCATAATCCTGCTCTTGTGACCTGTTAACTCTCTATTGACCCATAATCTCACTCCAGTGACCCATAATCCCACACAATTGACCCATAATCCCACTTCTGGCACCCATAATCCCACATTTTTCCTTCATAATCCCGCTCTTGTGACCTGTTTTCTCTCTCTTCTGCCCCATAGTTTCACTGCAGTGCCCCATAATCCCTCCTTTCCCCCCACCCTCCCGCTCTTCTCCCCCCAGATTACTTCCTGTTCTGCGAGATCCTGATGCAGCGCCCCCTACGGGGGGGTCAGCTGTCCCTGGGCAACGTCCTGACGCGGGAAGAGACGGCGTACATGCGCGAGATGGCGGCTCAGCGCTTCGGGGAGGTGATGGAGGTGCTGAGGGCGCTGCCGAGGCCGATGCTCCTCGTCTTCCGGAACATCAACACCGTCAGGAGCATCAACGCCGCCCTCGGGGCCCCCGTCGATCGATACTCCATCATGGCCAAGAGGTCGGGGGACCCACAACTGGATGGGGGACCCCAAATCTGGGGGGTGGGGGGGGGATGAGAGGAGCCCCAAATCTGGGGGGGGGGGGGGGGGGATGAGAGGAGCCCCAAAGACTGGAAGGGGGGCCCTAAATCTGTGGGGATGGGTTCAGGGGACCCCAAATCTGGGGGGTGGGATGAGAGGAGCCCCAAAGACTGGAAGGGGGGCCCTAAATCTGTGGGGATGGGTTCAGGGGACCCCAAATCTGGGGGGTGGGATGAGAGGAGCCCCAAAGACTGGAAGGGGGACCCCAAATCTGTGGGGATGGGTTCAGGGGATCCCAAATCCTGGAAGGAGGACCCCAAATCTGTGGGGATGGGTTCAGGGGACCCCAAATCTGGGGGGGGTGGGATGAGAAGAGCCCCAAAGACTGGAAGGGGGACCCCAAATCTGTGGGGATGGGTTCAGGGGATCCCAAATCTGTGGGGATGGGATGAGAGGAGCCCCAAAGACTGGAAGGGGGACCCTAAATCTGGGGGGATGGGTTCAGGGGATCCCAAATCCTGGAAGGGGGACCCCAAATCCTGACCGGGGACCCCAAATCTGGCTGGGGGACCCCAAATCTGGGGGGGTGGGTTTAGGGGATCCCAAATCCTGGAAGGGGGGCCCCAAATCTTTGGGATGGGTTTAAGGGACCCCAAATCCTTACTGGGGACCCCAAATCTGTGGGGATGGGTTCAGGGGACCCCAAAGACTGGAATGGGGACCCCAAATCTGTGGGGATGGGTTCAGGGGACCCCAAATCTGGGGGGGGGTGGGATGAGAAGAGCCCCAAAGACTGGAAGGGGGACCCCAAATCTGTGGGGATGGGTTTAGGGGATCCCAAATCTGTGGGGATGGGATGAGAGGAGCCCCAAAGACTGGAAGGGGGACCCCAAATCTGTGGGGATGGGTTCAGGGGACCCCAAATCTGGGGGGTGGGATGAGAGGAGCCCCAAAGACTGGAAGGGGGACCCCAAATCTGTGGGGATGGGTTCAGGGGATCCCAAATCCTGGAAGGAGGACCCCAAATCTGTGGGGATGGGTTCAGGGGACCCCAAATCTGGGGGGGGGTGGGATGAGAAGAGCCCCAAAGACTGGAAGGGGGACCCCAAATCTGTGGGGATGGGTTTAGGGGATCCCAAATCTGTGGGGATGGGATGAGAGGAGCCCCAAAGACTGGAAGGGGGACCCCAAATCTGTGGGGATGGGTTCAGGGGACCCCAAATCTGGGGGGTGGGATGAGAGGAGCCCAAAGACTGGAAGGGGGACCCCAAATCTGTGGGGATGGGTTCAGGGGATCCCAAATCCTGGAAGGAGGACCCCAAATCTGTGGGGATGGGTTCAGGGGACCCCAAATCTGGGGGGGGGTGGGATGAGAAGAGCCCCAAAGACTGGAAGGGGGACCCCAAATCTGTGGGGATGGGTTCAGGGGATCCCAAATCTGTGGGGATGGGATGAGAGGAGCCCCAAAGACTGGAAGGGGGACCCTAAATCTGGGGGGATGGGTTCAGGGGATCCCAAATCCTGGAAGGGGGACCCCAAATCCTGACCGGGGACCCCAAATCTGGCTGGGGGACCCCAAATCTGGGGGGGTGGGTTTAGGGGATCCCAAATCCTGGAAGGGGGGCCCCAAATCTTTGGGATGGGTTTAAGGGACCCCAAATCCTTACTGGGGACCCCAAATCTGTGGGGATGGGTTCAGGGGACCCCAAATCTGTGGGGATGGGTTTAGGGGACCCCAAATCCTGGAAGGGGGACCCCAAATCTGTGGGGATGGGTTCAGGGGACCCCAAATCCTGCGGGTGCGGGTTGGGGGGGTGGGGATGGAAATGGGATCCCAAATCCTCGGGGGGTGGGGAAGAGGACCCCCATTTTTGTGTCCCCCCCAATCTTTGTGTCTCCCCCCCAATTTTTGTGTCCCCCCCATTTTTGTGTCCCCCCCCGTTCTTGTCCCCCCCCCCAAATTTCTGTGTCTCCCCCCCATTTTTGTGTCCCCCCCCAATTTTTGTCTCCCTCCCCCCCATTTTTGTGTCCCCCCCATTTTTTTGTCCCCCCCCAATTTTTGTGTCCCCCCCATTTTTGTCCCCCCCCATTTTTGTGTCCCCCCCTATTTTTGTGTCCCCCCCCATTTTTGCATCTCCCCCCAATTTTTGTGTCCCCCCCCATTTTTGTGTGTCCCCCCATTTTTTGTGCCGCCCCCGATTTTTGTGTCCCCCCCTATTTTTGTCTCCCCCCATTTTTTGTGTCCCCCCCAATTTTTGTGTCTCCCCCCCATTTTTGCATCTCCCCCCAATCTTTGTGTCCCCCCCCAATTTTTGTGTCCCCCCCATTTTTGTGTCCCCCCCGTTCTTGTCCCCCCCAAATTTCTGTGTCTCCCCCCCATTTTTGTGTCCCCCCCCAATTTTTGTGTTGTCCCCCCAATTTCTGTGTCTCCCCCCCATTTTTGCATCTCCCCCCCCCGATTTTTGTGTCCCCCCCAATCTTTGTGTCCCCCCCCCCAAATTTTTGTGTCCCCCCCCATTTTTGTGTCTCCCCCCCAATTTTTGTGTCCCCCCCCAATTTTTGTGCCCCCCCCGATTTTTGTGTCCCCCCCTATTTTTGTGTCTCCCCCCAATTTTTGTCTCCCCCCCAATTTTTGTGTCCCCCCCCAATTTTTGTGTCCCCACCTCAATTTTTTGTCCCCCCCCAAATTTTTGTGTCCCCCCCCATTTTTGCATCTCCCCCCAATTTTTGTGTCCCCCCCCATTTTTGTGTCCCCCCCGTTCTTGTCCCCCCCCCAAATTTCCGTGTGTCCCCCCCATTTTTGTGTCCCCCCCCAAATTTTTGTGTCTCCCCCCCATTTTTGTCCCCCTCCCCAATTTTTGTGTTGCCCCCCCAATTTTTGTGTCTCCCCCCAAATTTTTGTGTCCCCCCCCATTTTTGTGTCCCCCCCCATTTTTGTGTCCCCCCCCGTTCTTGTCCCCCCCCCAAATTTCTGTGTCTCCCCCCCATTTTTGTGTTGCCCCCCCAATTTTTGTCCCCCCCCATTTTTGTGTCCCCCCCCAAATTTTTGTCTCCCCCCCATTTTTGTGTCCCCCCCCCAATTTTTGTGTCCACCCCCATTTTTGTGTCCCCCCCCAATTTTTGTGTCCCCCCCAATCTTTGTCCCCCCCCCATTTTTGCACCTCCCCATTTTTATGTCCCCCCTCCCAGTTTCTCTGTGTGCCCCCCTCAATTTTTGTATCTCCTCCCCCCCCCCCAAATTTTTGCGTCCCCCCCCCTCAACTTTTTCTGCCCCCCCCCCCCCCCCCCCAACAGCGCAGTGCGGAGTTGGGGTCGCCTCCGTGGGGCTCAGACCCCCGGTTTGGGGGGGCTGCGAGCTGCGTGGGAGAGCCTCAAATTCGAGGTGGCCCTCAGGTAATTATGGGGGGGGGGGGGGGGGGGGAATCTATGGGGCGATGTGGGGCCGCCCCCCATCTGTGCCCCACGGCGCCCCACATTTTTGCCTCCCTTTCCTCCCCCCCCAGGTTGGAGGCTCTGAGTGCGAAGCTGCTGGCGGCGGCGCTGCGGCTCCTGGCGCGATGGGGGCGGCTGCCCCATAGCGAGCGCATCCAGGCCTACCTCACGGCGTAGCCCCACAGCGCAGCCCCACAGCGCCCCATAGCGCCACATACAGCCCCATACAGCCCCACAGCGTAGCCCCACAGCGCCCCATAGCGCCACATACAGCCCCATACAGCCCCACAGCGTAGCCCCACAGCGCCCCATAGCGCCACATACAGCCCCATACAGCCCCACAGCACAGCCCCACAGCGCCCCACAGCGCCACATACAGCCACATACAGCCCCACAGCACAGCCCCACAGCGCCCCATAGCACCACATACAGCCCCATACAGCCCCACAGCATAGCCCCACACCATAGCCCCACAGCATAGCCCCATATCGCCCCATACAGCCCCACAGCGTAGCCCCATAGCGCCCCATACAGCTCCACACCATAGCCCCATAGCGCCCCATAGAGCCCCACAGCGCCACATACAGCCCCATACAGCCCCACAGCATAGCCCCACAGCGCCCCATAGCGCCCCATACAGCCCCACAGCACAGCCCCACAGCATAGTCCCACAACATAGCCCCACAGCGCCCCATACAGCCCCACAGCATAGCCCCATAGCGCCCCATAGCGCCCCATACAGTCCCACAAACCCTAGCCCCACAGCATAGCCCCATATCGCCCCATACAGCCCCACAGCGTAGCCCCATAGCGCCCCATAGCGCCCCATACAGCCCCACAGCATAGCCCCACAGCATAGCCCCATAGCGCCCCATGCAGCCCCACAGCGTAGCCCCATAGCGCCCCATAGCGCCCCATAGCATAGCCCCATACAGTCCCACACCATAGCCCCACAGTGTAGCCCCACAGCGCCCCATAGCGCCCCATAGAGCCCCATAGAGCCCCACACCATAGCCCCCCATCTGTGCCCCACGGCGCCCCACATTTTTGCCTCCCCTCCTCCCCCCCCCCCCCCCCAGGTTGGAGGCTCTGAGTGCGAAGCTGCTGGCGGCGGCGCTGCGGCTCCTGGCGCGATGGGGGCGGCTGCCCCATAGCGAGCGCATCCAGGCCTACCTCACAGCGTAGCCCCACAGCGCAGCCCCACAGCGCAGCCCCACAGTGCCCCATAGCATAGCCCCATAGTGCCACATACAGCCCCACAGCGCAGCCCCACAGCGCAGCCCCACAGCGCCCCATAGCGCCACATACAGCCCCACAGCGTATCCCCATAGCGCGCCATAGCGCCCCACAGCGCCCTATACAGCCCCACAGCGCCCCACAGCATAGCCCCACAGCGTAGCCCCATAGCGCCCCATAGCGCCCCATAGAGCCCCATACAGCCCCACAGCATAGCTCCACAGCATAGCCCCATAGCGCCCCATAGCGCCCCATACATCCCCACAGCGCCCCACAGCACCCCATAGTGCCACATACAGCCCCACAGCACAGCCCCACAGCACAGCCCCACAGCGCCCCATAGCGCCCCATACAGCTCCACACCATAGCCCCATAGCGCCCCATAGCGCCCCACAGCGCCACATACAGCCCCATACATCCCCACAGCATAGCCCCACGCGCAGCCCCACAGCATAGCCCCATAGCGCCACATACAGCCCCACACCATAGCCCCACAGCGCAGCCCCACAGCGCCCCATAACATAGCCCCATACAGCCCCACAGCATAGCCCCACAGCATAGCCCCATACAGCCCCATACAGCCCCACAGCATAGCCCCACAGCGCCCCATAGCGCCCCACAGCGCCCCATAGCGCCCCATACAGCCCCATACAGCCCCACAGCATAGCCCCACAGCATAGCCCCACAGCATAGCCCCATAGCGCCCCATAGTGCCACATACAGCCCCACAGCGCAGCCCCACAGCGCCCCATAGCGCCCCATAGCCCCATACAGCCCCACACCATAGCCCCACAGCATAGCCCCATATCGCCCCATACAGCCCCACAGCGTAGCCCCACAGCGCAGCCCCACAGCGCCCCATAGCGCCCCATACAGCCCCACAGCATAGCCCCATAGCATAGCCCCATAGCGCCCCATACAGCTCCACACCATAGCCCCATAGCGCCCCATAGAGCCCCACAGCGCCACATACAGCCCCATACAGCCCCACAGCATAGCCCCACAGTGCAGCCCCACAGCGCAGCCCCACAGCGCCCCATAGCATAGCCCCATACAGCCCAACAGCACAGCCCCACAGCGTAGCCCCACAGCGTAGCCCCACAGCTCCCCATAGTGCCCCATACAGCTCCACACCATAGCCCCATAGAGCCCCACAGCGCCACATACAGCCCCATACAGCCCCACAGCATAGCCCCACAGCATAGCCCCACAGCATAGCCCCACAGCGCCCCATAGCGCCCCATACAGCCCCACAGCGCAGCCCCACAACGCCCCATAGCGCCACATACAGCCCCACAGCGTATCCCCATAGCGCGCCATAGCGCCCCACAGCGCCCTATACAGCCCCACAGCGCCCCACAGCATAGCCCCACAGCGTAGCCCCATAGCGCCCCATAGTGCCCCATACAGCCCCACAGCATAGCCCCACAGCGCCCCATAGCACCCCACAGCGCCCCATAGAGCCCCATACAACCCAACAGCATAGCCCCACAGCATAGCCCCACAGCATAGCCTCATAGCGCCCCATACAGCCCCACAGTACAGCCCCACAGCATAGCCCCAGAGCATAGCCCCATAGCGCCCCATAGCACCCCATAGCACCCCATACAGCCCCACAGTATAGCCCCACAGCGCACCATAGCACCCCATAGCGTCCCATAGCGCCCCACAGCACCCCATAGTGCCCTATACAGCCCCACAGCGCCCCACAGTGTCCTATAGCACCCCATACAGCCCCACAGCATAGCCCCACAGCATAGCCCCATAGTGCCCCATACAGCCCCACAGCGCCCCATAGCACCCCATAGCACCCCATAGCACCCCATAGTGCCCCATAGCATAGCCCCATACAGCCCCACAGCATAGCCCCACAGCGCCCCATAGCGCCCCATACAACCCCACAGCACCCCATAGCACCCCATAGCACCCCATAGCACCCCACAGCGCCCCATAGCGCCCCATACAGCCCCACAGCATTGGCCCATAGCGCCCCATAGCGCTTCATACAGCCCCACAGCGCCCCATACAGCCCCACAGCATAGCCCCACAGCGCCCCATAGCGCTTCATACAGCCCCACAGCATAGGCCCACAGAGCCCCATAGCGCCCCGTAGCGCCCCGTAGCGCCCCATAGTGCCCCACAGCGCCAAGATGGCCGCACACCTGAGTGCCTGACCCCACAGCGAGCGCCCCATAGCGCCCCACTGTGCCCCATAGCGCCCCACTGTGCCCCACAACAACCCATGGTGCTCCACGGTGCCCCATAGCGAGCGCCCCACTGTGCCCTGAGACATCCTGTAGCGCCCCATAGCGCCCCATAGCACCCCATAGCACCCCATAGCGCCCCATGGTGCCCCATAGGGTCTCATAGGGCCCCATAGTGCCCCATAGCACCCCATAAGACCTCAGGCCACCCCATAGCACCCCATAGCACCCCATAGTGCCCCATAGCACCCCATAGCGCCCCATAAGCCCTCAGGCCACCCCATAGCACCCCATAGCGCCCCATAAGACCTCAGGCCACCCCATAGCACCCCATAGCGCCCCATAAGACCTCAGGCCACCCCATAGCACCCCATAGCACCCCATAGCACCCCATAGCGCCCCATAAGACCTCAGGCCACCCTATAGCACCCCATAGCGCCCCATAAGACCTCAGGCCACCCCATAGCACCCCATAGCGCCCCATAAGACCTCAGGCCACCCCATAGCACCCCATAGCACCCCATAGCACCCCATAGCGCCCCATAAGACCTCAGGCCACCCTATAGCACCCCATAGCGCCCCATAAGACCTCAGGCCACCCCAAAGCCCCCCACAGCACCCCATAGCGCCCCATAAGCCCTCAGGCCACCCCAAAGCCTCCCACAGCACCCCATAGCGCCCCATAGCTCCCCATAAGCCCTCAGGCTACCCCATAGCCCCCCCATAGCACCCCATAGCGCCCCATAAGACCTCAGGCCACCCCATAGCCCCCCATAGCGCCCCATAGCGCCCCATAAGCCCTCAGGCCACCCCATAGCACCCCATAGCGCCCCATAAGACCTCAGGCCACCCCATAGCACCCCATAGCGCCCCATAAGACCTCAGGCCACCCCAAAGCCCCCCACAGCACCCCATAGCACCCCATAGTGCCCCATAAGCCCTCAGGCCACCCCATAGCACCCCATAGCGCCCCATAAGCCCTCAGGCCACCCCATAGCCCCCCACATCACCCCATAGTGCCCCATAAGCCCTCAGGCCACCCCATAGCCCCCCACAGCACCCCATAGTGCCCCATAAGCAGCCCTCAGCCACCCCATAGCCCCCACAGCACCCCATAGCGCCCCATAAGCCCTCAGGCCACCCCATAGCACCCCATAGCGCCCCATAAGACCTCAGGCCACCCCATAGCACCCCATAGCGCCCCATAAGACCTCAGGCCACCCATAGCACCCCATAGCACCCATAGCACCCCATAGCCCCATAAGACCTCAGCCACCCATAGCACCCCATAGCCCCATAAGCCCTCAGGCCACCCCATAGCACCCCATAGCGCCCCATAAGACCTCAGGCCACCCATAGCACCCCATAGCGCCCCATAAGACCTCAGGCCACCCCAAAGCCCCCCACAGCACCCCATAGCGCCCCATAAGCCCTCAGGCCACCCCAAAGCCTCCACAGCACCCCATAGCGCCCCATAGCTCCCCATAAGCCCTCAGGCACCCCATAGCCCCCACAGCACCCCATAGCGCCCCATAAGACCCAAGCCCACCCATAGCCCCCCATAGCAGCCCCATAGCGCCCCATAAGCCCTCAGGCCACCCCATAGCCCCATAGCCCCCATAGCGCCCCATAAGCCTCAGGCCACCCCATAGCACCCCATAGCGCCCCATAAGACCTCAGGCCCCCATAGCCCCCACAGCACCCCATAGCACCCCATAGCCCCCCATAAGCCCCCAGCCACCCCATAGCACCCCATAGCGCCCCATAAGCCCTCAGGCCACCCCATAGCCCCCCATCACCCCATAGGCCCCATAAGCCCTCAGGCCACCCCATAGCCCCCCACAGCACCCCATAGTGCCCCATAAGCCCTCAGGCCACCCCATAGCCCCCCACAGCACCCCATAGCGCCCCATAAGCCCTCAGGCCACCCCATCCGATCCCACAGCAGCCCATAGCGCCCCATAAGACCTCAGGCCACCCCATAGCACCCCATAGCCCCCCATAGCGCCCCATAGCGCCCCATAAGCCCTCAGGCCACCCCATAGCGCCCCATAAGCCCTCAGGCCACCCCATCCGATCCCACAGCAGCCCATAGCGCCCCATAAGACCTCAGGCCACCCCATAGCACCCATAGCCCCCCATAGTGCCCCATAGCGCCCCATAAGACCTCAGGCCACCCCATAGCACCCCATAGCGCCCCATAGCGCCCCATAAGCCCTCAGGCCACCCCATCCGATCCCACAGCAGCCCGAGGTGCCCAGCGGATCCCCCGAAGACTCAGTGAAACATTCGGAGCCGTTTTTTTTTGGGGTTTTTTTTTTTTGTTGTTTTTTTTTTTGGGGTGGATTTTGGGGTTTTTTGGTTTCTTTTGTTATTTAAATTTCCTCGGAAAAAGGAGCCAACAAACAAAGGAGCCAACAAACAAAGGAGCCAACAAACAAAGGAGCCAACAAACAAAGGAGCCAACAAACAAAGGGTCCGTGGGGCGGCCTCAGAAATGCGCCGTGACGCGGTCGATCTCCAGGAGGTCCTCCAGGATCTGTGGGGCAGAGTGTGGGGCAGAGTGTGGGGCGGGGGGGGAGGGGGGGAGGGGATGCTTACGGGCACCATAAAGCACCCCATAACCGCCCCACAACAGCCCCACAGCCGCCCCATAACCCCCATAACCCATAACCGCCCCACAACAGCCCCACAGCCGCCCCATAACCCCCATAACCCATAACCGCCCCACAGCCACCCCATAACAGCCCCATAACCCATAACAGCCCTACGGCCATAGAACCCCAGATGACCCCATATGACCCCATAGAACCCATAGAACCCCATAGGACCCCTACGATATTGGGGGTGGCCCCGATCTTCTTGGCCAGCCCTATAACCCCATATGACCCCATAGAACCCCATAGGACCCACAGAACCCCATAGAACCCCACATGACCCCAAAGAACCCCATATGACCCCACAGAACCCCACAGAACCCCATAGAACCCCATATGACCCCACAGAACCCCGTAGAACCCCACAGAACCCCTACGATATCGGGGGTGGTCCCAATCTTCTTGGCCAGCCCTATAACCCCATATGACCCCACAGAACCCCATATGATCCCATAGAACCCCATATGACCCCATCTGACCCCATAGAACCTCATATGACCCCATCTGACCCCACGTGACCCCTACGATATCGTGGGTGGTCCCGATCTTCTTGGCCAGCCCTATGACCCCATATGACCCCATAGAACCCCATATGACCCCATAGAACCCCATATGACCCCACGTGACCCCACGTGACCCCTACGATATCAGGGATGGTCCCGATCTTCTTGGCCAGCCCTATAACCCCATATGACCCCATATGACCCCACAGAACCCCATAGGACCCCATCTGACCCCATAGATCCCCTACGATATCAGGGTGGTCCCGATCTTCTTGGCCAGCCCTATAACCCCATATGACCCCATATGACCCCACAGAACCCCATAGGACCCCATCTGACCCCATAGATCCCCTACGATATCAGGGGTGGTCCCGATCTTCTTGGCCAGCCCTATAACCCCATATGACCCCATATGACCCCATAGAACCCCATATGACCCCACGTGACCCCACGTGACCCCTACGATATCAGGGATGGTCCCGATCTTCTTGGCCAGCCCTATAACCCCATATGACCCCATATGACCCCATATGACCCCACAGAACCCCATAGGACCCCATCTGACCCCATAGATCCCCTACGATATCAGGGATGGTCCCGATCTTCTTGGCCAGCCCTATAACCCCATATGACCCCATAGGACCCCATATGACCCCATAGAACCCCATATGACCCCACAGAACCCCATCTGACCCCATGTGACCCCACGTGACCCCATGTGACCCCTACGATATCGGGGGTGGTCCCGATCTTCTTGGCCAGCCCTATAACCCCATATGACCCCATAGAACCCCATATGACCCCACGTGACCCCACAGAACCCCATAGGACCCCATATGACCCCATGTGACCCCTACGATATCGGGGGTGGTCCCGATCTTCTTGGCCAGCCCTATAACCCCATATGACCCCACATGACCCCACAGAACCCCACGTGACCCCAGGTGACCCCACGTGACCCCTATAATATCGGGGGTGGTCCTGATCTTCTTGGCCAGCCCTATAACCCCATATGACCCCATATGACCCCACAGAACCCTATAGAACCCCATCTGACCCCAGGTGACCCCACGTGACCCCTACGATATCGGGGGTGGTCCCGATCTTCTTGGCCAGCCCTATAAACCAATCTCACCCCATAGAACCCCATATAACCCCATCTGACCCCATGTGACCCCATAGAACCCCACAGAACCCCATATGACCCCACAGAACCCCATAGGACCCCATATGACCCCACAGAACCCCATATGATCCCATATGACCTGATAGAAACCCATAGGACCCCATAGGACCCCTACGATAGCGGGGGTGGTCCCGATCTTCTTGGCCAGCCCTATAACCCCATATGACCCCACAGAACCCCATATGACCCCATATGACCCCATATGACCCCACGTGACCCCACGTGACCCCACGTGACCCCTACGATATCGGGGGTGGTCCCGATCTTCTTGGCCAGCCCTATAACCCCATCTCACCCCATAGAACCCCATAGGACCCCATAGGACCCCAAAGAACCCCACAGAAGCCCACAGAAGCCCACAGAACCCCATAGAAACCCAAAGAACCCCATAGAACCCCATAGAATCCATACAATATCGGGAGTGGTCCCGATCTTCTTGGCCAGCCCTATAACCCCATATGACCCCATAGAACCCCATAGGACCCCATATGACCCCAAAGAACCCCATATGACCCCATATGACCCCACGTGACCCCAGGTGACCCCACGTGACCCCTACGATATCGGGGGTGGTCCCGATCTTCTTGGCCAGCCCTATAACCCAATCTCACCCCATAGAACCCCATAGGACCCCATCTGACCCCATAGATCCCCTATGATATCGGGGGTGGTCCCGATCTTCTTGGCCAGCCCTATAACCCCATAGAACCCCCTCTGACCCCACGTGACCCCACAGAACCCCACGTGACCCCACTGGACCCCTACGATATCGGGGTGGTCCCGATCTTCTTGGCCTGCCCTATAACCCCATATGACCCCATATGACCCCACAGAACCCCATCTGACCCCACGTGACCCCACAGAACCCCACGTGACCCCAGGTGACCCCACGTGACCCCTACGATATCAGGGGTGGTCCCGATCTTCTTGGCCAGCCCTATAACCCCATATGACCCCATAGAACCCCATATGACCCAATAGAACCCCACAGAACCCATACACTATCAGGTGTGGTCCTGATCTTCTTGTCCAGCCCTATAACCCCATCTGACCCCATAGAACCCCATATGACCCCACAGAACCCCATATGACCCCACGTGACCCCACAGAACCCCACGTGACCCCACGTGACCCCACGTGACCCCTACGATATCGGGGGTGGTCCCGATCTTCTTGGCCAGCCCTATAACCCCACATGACCCCATATGACCCCATATGACCCCACGTGACCCCACGTGACCCCTATGATATCGGGGGTGGTCCCGATCTTCTTGGCCAGCCCTATAACCCCACATGACCCCATATGACCCCATATGACCCCACGTGACCCCACGTGACCCCTATGATATCGGGGGTGGTCCCGATCTTCTTGGCCAGCCCTATAACCCCATCTGACCCCATATGACCCCATCTGACCCCATGTGACCCCACAGAACCCCACAGAACCCCATAGAGTCCCTACGATATCGGGGGTGGTCCCGATCTTCTTGGCCAGCCCTATAACCCCACATGACCCCATAGAACCCCATGTGATCCCATATAACCCCACAGATCCCCACAGAAACCCACAGAACCCCATATGACCCCACAGAACCCCATCTGACCCCACGTGACCCCACAGAACCCCACGTGACCCCAGGTGACCCCAGGTGACCCCTACGATATCGGGGGTGGTCCCGATCTTCTTGGCCTGCCCTATAACCCCATATGACCCCATAGAACCCCAAATGACCCCATCTGACCCCACAGAACCCCACGTGACCCCATCTGACCCCACGTGACCCCTACGATATCGGGGGTGGTCCCGATCTTCTTGGCCTGCCCTATAACCCCATATGACCCCATAGAACCCCAAATGACCCCATCTGACCCCACAGAACCCCACGTGACCCCATCTGACCCCACGTGACCCCTACGATATCGGGGGTGGTCCCGATCTTCTTGGCCTGCCCTATAACCCCATATGACCCCATAGAACCCCATATGACCCCACATGACCCCACAGAACCCCACGTGACCCCAGGTGACCCCACGTGACCCCTATAATATCGGGGGTGGTCCTGATCTTCTTGGCCAGCCCTATAACCCCATATGACCCCATATGACCCCACAGAACCCTATAGAACCCCATCTGACCCCAGGTGACCCCAGGTGACCCCAGGTGACCCCTACGATATCGGGGGTGGTCCCGATCTTCTTGGCCAGCCCTATAAACCAATCTCACCCCATAGAACCCCATATAACCCCATCTGACCCCATGTGACCCCATAGAACCCCACAGAACCCCATATGACCCCACAGAACCCCATAGGACCCCATATGACCCCACAGAACCCCATATGATCCCATATGACCTGATAGAAACCCATAGGACCCCATAGGACCCCTACGATAGCGGGGGTGGTCCCGATCTTCTTGGCCAGCCCTATAACCCCATATGACCCCATAGGACCCCATAGAACCCCATATGACCCCATATGACCCCACGTGACCCCACGTGACCCCACGTGACCCCACGTGACCCCTACGATATCGGGGGTGGTCCCGATCTTCTTGGCCAGCCCTATAACCCCATCTCACCCCATAGAACCCCATAGGACCCCATAGGACCCCAAAGAACCCCACAGAAGCCCACAGAAGCCCACAGAACCCCATAGAAACCCAAAGAACCCCATAGAACCCCATAGAATCCATACAATATCGGGAGTGGTCCCGATCTTCTTGGCCAGCCCTATAACCCCATATGACCCATAGAACCCCATAGGACCCCATATGACCCCAAAGAACCCCATATGACCCCATATGACCCCACGTGACCCCAGGTGACCCCACGTGACCCCTACGATATCGGGGGTGGTCCCGATCTTCTTGGCCAGCCCTATAACCCAATCTCACCCCATAGAACCCCATAGGACCCCATCTGACCCCATAGATCCCCTATGATATCGGGGGTGGTCCCGATCTTCTTGGCCAGCCCTATAACCCCATAGAACCCCATCTGACCCCACGTGACCCCACAGAACCCCACGTGACCCCACGTGACCCCTACGATATCGGGGTGGTCCCGATCTTCTTGGCCTGCCCTATAACCCCATATGACCCCATATGACCCCACAGAACCCCATCTGACCCCACGTGACCCCACAGAACCCCACGTGACCCCAGGTGACCCCACGTGACCCCTACGATATCAGGGGTGGTCCCGATCTTCTTGGCCAGCCCTATAACCCCATATGACCCCATAGAACCCCATATGACCCAATAGAACCCCACAGAACCCATACACTATCAGGTGTGGTCCTGATCTTCTTGTCCAGCCCTATAACCCCATCTGACCCCATAGAACCCCATATGACCCCATATGACCCCACAGAACCCCATAGAACCCCATAGAACCCCATCTGACCCCATCTGACCCCATGTGACCCCACGTGACCCCTACGATATCAGGGGTGGTCCCGATCTTCTTGGCCAGCCCTATAACCCCACAGAACCCCATATGACCCCACGTGACCCCACAGAACCCCACGTGACCCCACGTGACCCCACGTGACCCCTACGATATCGGGGGTGGTCCCGATCTTCTTGGCCAGCCCTATAACCCCACATGACCCCATAGAACCCCATGTGATCCCATGTAACCCCACAGATCCCCACAGAAACCCACAGAACCCCATCTGACCCCACGTGACCCCACAGAACCCCACGTGACCCCAGGTGACCCCACGTGACCCCTACGATATCGGGGGTGGTCCCGATCTTCTTGGCCAGCCCTATAACCCCATATGACCCACACAGAACCCCATCTGACCCCATATGACCCCACAGAACCCCACGTGACCCCACGTGACCCCACGTGACCCCTACGATATCGGGGGTGGTCCCGATCTTCTTGGCCTGCCCTATAACCCCATAGGACCCCATAGAACCCCAAATGACCCCATCTGACCCCACAGAACCCCACGTGACCCCAGGTGACCCCACGTGACCCCTATAATATCGGGGGTGGTCCTGATCTTCTTGGCCAGCCCTATAACCCCATATGACCCCATATGACCCCACAGAACCCTATAGAACCCCATCTGACCCCAGGTGACCCCAGGTGACCCCACGTGACCCCTACGATATCGGGGGTGGTCCCGATCTTCTTGGCCAGCCCTATAAACCAATCTCACCCCATAGAACCCCATATAACCCCATCTGACCCCATGTGACCCCATAGAACCCCACAGAACCCCATATGACCCCACAGAACCCCATAGGACCCCATATGACCCCACAGAACCCCATATGATCCCATATGACCTGATAGAAACCCATAGGACCCCATAGGACCCCTACGATAGCGGGGGTGGTCCCGATCTTCTTGGCCAGCCCTATAACCCCATATGACCCCATAGGACCCCATAGAACCCCATATGACCCCATATGACCCCACGTGACCCCACGTGACCCCACGTGACCCCACGTGACCCCTACGATATCGGGGGTGGTCCCGATCTTCTTGGCCAGCCCTATAACCCCATCTCACCCCATAGAACCCCATAGGACCCCATAGGACCCCAAAGAACCCCACAGAAGCCCACAGAAGCCCACAGAACCCCATAGAAACCCAAAGAACCCCATAGAACCCCATAGAATCCATACAATATCGGGAGTGGTCCCGATCTTCTTGGCCAGCCCTATAACCCCATATGACCCCATAGAACCCCATAGGACCCCATATGACCCCAAAGAACCCCATATGACCCCATATGACCCCACGTGACCCCAGGTGACCCCACGTGACCCCTACGATATCGGGGGTGGTCCCGATCTTCTTGGCCAGCCCTATAACCCCATATGACCCCACAGAACCCCATATGACCCCATATGACCCCACAGAACCCCACGTGACCCCACGTGACCCCACGTGACCCCTACGATATCGGGGGTGGTCCCGATCTTCTTGGCCTGCCCTATAACCCCATAGGACCCCATAGAACCCCAAATGACCCCATCTGACCCCACAGAACCCCACGTGACCCCAGGTGACCCCACGTGACCCCTATAATATCGGGGGTGGTCCTGATCTTCTTGGCCAGCCCTATAACCCCATATGACCCCATATGACCCCACAGAACCCTATAGAACCCCATCTGACCCCAGGTGACCCCAGGTGACCCCACGTGACCCCTACGATATCGGGGGTGGTCCCGATCTTCTTGGCCAGCCCTATAACCCCATATGACCCCATATGACCCCATATGACCCCACGTGACCCCACAGAACCCCACGTGACCCCACGTGACCCCACGTGACCCCTACGATATCGGGGGTGGTCCCGATCTTCTTGGCCAGCCCTATAACCCCATATGACCCCATATGACCCCATATGACCCCATATGACCCCATAGAACCCCATAGGACCCCATCTGACCCCATAGATCCCCTATGATATCGGGGGTGGTCCCGATCTTCTTGGCCAGCCCTATAACCCCATATGACCCCATAGGACCCCATCTGACCCCACGTGACCCCACAGAACCCCACGTGACCCCAGGTGACCCCACGTGACCCCTACGATATCGGGGGTGGTCCCGATCTTCTTGGCCAGCCCTATAACCCCATATGACCCCATAGGACCCCATAGAACCCCACAGAACCCCATAGAACCCCATATGATCCCATAGAACCCCATCTGACCCCACGTGACCCCACAGAACCCCACGTGACCCCAGGTGACCCCACGTGACCCCTACGATATCGGGGGTGGTCCCGATCTTCTTGGCCAGCTCGCCCCTCTCCATGGTGCTGAGGTAGAGGAAGCGCTGCAGCAGCTCCCCGTCCAGCACGTTGCGAACCGCGTTCTGCAGCAGCCGCCGCTCCGCGTGCAGCAGCCTGGGGGGAGGGGAGGAGAGGGGGGGGGGAGGGGCGTCACATCAGGGGACATTGGGGACATCGGGGGGATGTGGGGACATCGGGGGGACATCGGGGGGACATCAGAGGACATCGGGGACATCGGGGGGGCATCGGGGGGACATCAGAGGACATTGGGGACATTGGGGGGACATTGGGGGGATGTGGGGACATGGGGACATCGGGGGGACATCAGAGGACATCAGGGACATCGGGGGGGCATCGGGGGGACATCAGAGGACATCGGGGACATTGGGGGGACATCGGGGGGATGTGGGGACATCGGGGGGACATCAGAGGACATCGGGGACATCGGGGGGACATCGGGGGGATGTGGGGACATCGAGGGGATGTGGGGACATCGAGGGGACATCAGAGGACATTGGGGACATCGGGGGACATCAGAGGACATCGGGGACATCGGGGGGACATCGGGGACATCGGGGGACATCGAGGGGATGTGGGGACATCGAGGGGACATCAGAGGACATTGGGGACATCAGGGGGACATCGGGGGGACATCAGAGGACATCGGGGACATCGGGGGGACATCGGGGGGATGTGGGGACATCGAGGGGATGTGGGGACATCGAGGGACATCAGAGGACATTGGGGACATCAGGGGGACATCGGGGGGACATCAGAGGACATCGGGGACATCGGGGGGACATCGGGGGGATGTGGGGACATCGAGGGGATGTGGGGACATCGGGGGGACATCAGAGGACATTGGGGACATCGGGGGGACATCGAGGGGACATCGGGGGGACATCGGGGACATCGGGGGGACATCAGAGGACATCGGGGACATCGGGGGGACATCGGGGGGATGTGGGGACATCGGGGGGACATCAGGGAGACATCGGGGGACATCAGAGGGACACTGGAGGACATCAGAGGACATTGGGGACATCGGGGGGACATCAGAGGACATTGGGGACATCGGGGGGACATTGGGAGGATGTGGGGACATCGGGAGGGACATCAGAAGACATTGGGGACATCAGGGGGACATCGGGGGGATGTGGGGACATCGGGAGGGACATCAGAAGACATTGGGGACATCGGGGGGACATCGGGGGGATGTGGGGACATCGGGGGGACATCGAGGGGACATTGGGGGGACATCGGGGGGATGTGGGGACATGGGGACATCAGAGGACATTGGGGACATCGGGGGGACATCGAGGGGATGTGGGGACATTGGGGACATCGAGGGGATGGGGGGACATCGGGGGGATGTGGGGACATGGGGACATCGGGGGGACATCGGGGGGATGTGGGGACATCGGGGGGACATCAGGGAGACATCGGGGGACATCAGAGGGACACTGGAGGACATGAGAGGACATTGGGGACATCGGGGGGACATCGGGGGGATATGGGGACATGGGGACATCGAGGGGATGTGGGGACATCGGGGGGACATTGGGGACATCGGGGGGATGTGGGGACATCAGGGGCACATCGGGGTGACATCAGGGAGACATCGGGGGACATCAGAGGGACACTGGGGGACGTTGGGGGACATCAGGGGACATAGAGGGACATAGGGGGAACATTGGGGGATGTGGGGACATTGGGGGGATGAGGGGACATCGGGGGGATGAGGGGACATCGGGGGACATCGGGGGATGTGGGGACATGGGGACATCGGGGACATTGGGGGGACATGGGGGGACATCTGGGGGATGAGGGGACATCAGGGGGACATTTGGGGGGCATCAGGAGACATCGGGGGGACACTGGGGGGACATTGGGGGACATCGGGAGGACATCAGGGATGTGGGGACATGAGGGGACACTGGGGGACGTCAGGGAGACATTGGGGGGTGGGGGGGGACATGGGGACATTTTGGGGATGTGAGCACATCGGGGGGACATGAGGGGACATTGGGGTGACATCGGGGGGACACTGGGGGACATTCGAGGGGCATCAGGAGACATCAGGGGGACACTTGGGGGACATTGGGGGACATCGGGGGACATGGGGGGGATGTGGGGACATGAGGGGGATGTGGGGACACTGGGAATGTTTTGGGGATGCTTTGGGGACACTTTGGTGACATGGCGGGGACACTTTTTGTCCACGTTGGGGACACACTGGGGACACTTTGGTGACATGTTAGGGACCGCTTTGGGCACACATTGGGGACACATTGGGGACACGCTGGGGATGCTTTGGGGACATGCTGGGGTCATGTTGGGGACACTCTGGGGACACTTTGGGCACACGTTGGGGACACGTTTAGGCCGCATTGGAGACACACTGGGGATACTTTGGGGACACACTGGGGACACTTTGGGGACACTTTGGGGTCACATTGGGGACACACTGGGGACACTTTGGGGACACTTTGGGGTCACATTGGGGACACACTGGGGACACTTTGGGATGACACTGGGGACACATTTAGGCCACATTGGGGACACACTGGGGACACACTGGGGACACACTGGGGCCACATTGGGGACACTTTGGGGCCACTCTGGGGCCACTTTGGGGACACAATGGGGACACATTGGGGACACACTGGGGACACTTTGGGCAGATGTTGGGGACACTCCAGGGACACACTGGGGTCACATTGGGGACACTCTGGGGACACATTTAGGCCACACTGGGGACACAGTGGGGACACTTTGGGGTCACATTTAGGCCACATTGGGGACACAGTGAGGACACAGTGGGGACACAGTGGTGACACTTTGGGGCCACTCTGGGGCCACTCTGGGGACACACTGGGGACACAGTGGTGACACTTTGGGGTCACTCTGGGGCCACTCTGGGGACACACTGGGGATACGTTGCGGACACATTGGGGTCACATTGGGGACACTCTGGGGCCACTTTGGGGACACAGCGGGGACACAGTGGGGACACAGTGGTGACACTTTGGGGACACTTTGGGGACACAGCGGGGACACAGTAGGGTCACTCTGGGGACACTTTGGGGACACAGTGGGTACACAGTGGTGACACTTTGGGGCCACTCTGGGGCCACTTTGGGGACACAGCGGTGACACTTTGGGGACACAATGGGGCCACTCTCGGGACACTTTGGGGCCACTCTGGGGCCACTTTGGGGACACAGTGGTGACACTTTGGAGTCACTCTGGGGACACAGTGGGGACACAGTGGGGCCACTCTGGGGCCACTTTGGGGACACAGTGGTGACACTTTGGAGTCACTCTGGGGACACTCTGGGGACACAGTGGGGACACAGTGGTGACACAGTGGGGCCACTCTGGGGCCACTTTGGGGACACAGTGGTGACACTTTGGGCCACTCTGGGGCCACTTTGGGGACACAATGGGGCCACTCTCGGGACACTTTGGGGCCACTCTGGGGCCACTTTGGGGACACAGTGGTGACACTTTGGAGTCACTCTGGGGACACAGTGGGGACACAGTGGGGCCACTCTGGGGACACAGTGGTGACACTTTGGGGCCACTCTGGGGCCACTTTGGGGACACAGTGGTGACACTTTGGGGCCACTCCGGGGCCCCTTTGGGGACACAGTGGTGACGCTTTGGGGCCACTCTGGGGCCACTTTGGGGACACAGCGGTGACACCACTTTGGGCACAGTGGGGCCCTCCGGGGCCACTTTAGGGACACAGTGGTGACGCTTTGGGGCCACTCTGGGGCCACTTTGGGGACACAGTGGTGACACTTTGGGGCCACTTTGGTGACACAGTGGGGCCACTCCGGGGCCACTTTGGGGACACAGTGGTGACGCTTTGGGGCCACTCTGGGGCCACTTTGGGGACACAGTGGTGACACAGCGGTGACACTTTGGGGTCACTCCGGGGCCACTCTGGGGCCACTTTGGGGACACTTTGGGGACACAGTGGGGCCACTCGGGGGCCACTTTGGGGACACAGCGGTGACAGTTTGGGGACACTCTGGGGACACAATGGGGACACAGTGGGGCCACTCCGGGGCCCCTTTGGGGACACAGCGGTGACACTTTGGGGACACTCTGGGGACACAAGGGGACACAGCGGTGACACTTTGGGGACACTCTGGGGACACTCCGGGGCCCCTTTGGGGACACAGCGGTGACACTTTGGGGCCACTCCGGGGCCCCTAAGGGGACACTCTGGGGTCACTTTGGGGACACAGTGGTGACACAGCGGTGACACTTTGGGGACACTCTGGGGACACAATGGGGACACGGCGGTGACACTTTGGGGCCCCTTTGGGGACACAGCGGTGACACTTTGGGGCCACTCTGGGGCCACTTTGGGGACACAGTGGGGACACAGTGGGGCCACTCCGGGGCCACTTTGGGGACACAGCGGTGACTCTTTGGGGCCCCTATGGGGACACTCTGGGGACACTTTGGGGACACAGTGGTGACACAGCGGTGACACTTTGGGGCCACTCTGGGACCACTTTGGGGACACAGCGGTGACACTTTGGGGCCACTCCGGGGCCCCTTTGGGGACACAGCGGTGACACTTTGGGGACACAATGGGGACACAATGGGGACACAGCGGTGACACTTTGGCGCCACTGTGGGGCCACTGTGGGGCCACTCCAGGGCCCCTTTGGGGACACAGCGGTGACACTTTGGGGCCACTCCGGGGCCCCTAAGGGGACACAATGGGGACACTTTGGGGACACAGTGGTGACACAGTGGTGACACTTTGGGGCCACTCTGGGGCCACTTTGGGGACACAGTGGGGACACTTTGGGCCACTCTGGGGCCACTTTGGGGACACAATGGGGACACTCTCGGGACACTTTGGGCCACTCTGGGGCCACTTTGGGGACACAGTGGTGACACTTTGGGGCCACTTTGGAGACACAGTGAGGCCACTCTGGGGCTCCTATGGACACCCTGGGGCCACTCTGGGGCCCCTTTGGGGACACAGCGGTGACACTTTGGGGCCCCTTTGGGGACACAGCGGTGACACTTTGGGGACACTCAGGGGACACAATGGGGACACAGCGGTGACACTTTGGGGCCACTCTGGGGCCACTCTGGGGCCACTTTGGGGCCACTCCAGGGCCCCTTTGGGGACACAGCGGTGACACTTTGGGGCCACTCCGGGGCCCCTAAGGGGACACTCTGGGGACACTTTGGGGACACAGTGGTGACACAGCGGTGACACTTTGGGGACACTGTGGGGACACAATGGGGCCACAGTGGGGCCAATCCGGGGCCACTTTGGGGACACAGCGGTGACACTTTGGGGCCACTCTGGGGCTCCTTTGGGGACACAGCGGTGACAGTTTGGGGCCCCTTTGGGGACACAGTGGGGCCACTCTGGGGCCACTCTGGGGCCACAGTGGTGACACTTTGGGGCCACTCTGGGGCCACAGTGGTGACACTTTGGGGCCACTCTGGGGACACTCCGGGGCCACTCTGGGGCCACTTTGGGGACACAGCGGTGACACTTTGGGGCCCCTTTGGGGACACAGCGGTGACACTTTGGGGACACTCAGGGGCCCCTAATGGGACACAGTGGGGTCACTCCGGGGCCCCTTTGGGGACACAGCGGTGACAGTTTGGGGACACTCAGGGGACACAATGGGGACACAGCGGTGACAGTTTGGGGACACTCAGGGGACACCATGGGGACACAGCGGTGACAGTTTGGGGACACTCTGGGGACACTCTGGGGACACTCCGGGGCCACTCTGGGACCCCTTTGGGGACACAGTGGTGACACTTTGGGGCCCCTTTGGGGACACAGCGGTGACAGTTTGGGGACACTCAGGGGACACCATGGGGACACGGCGGTGACACTTTGGGGCCACTCTGGGGACACAATGGGGACACAGTGGTGACAGTTTGGGGACACTCTGGGGACACTCTGGGGACACTCCGGGGCCACTCTGGGGCCCCTTTGGGGACACGGCGGTGACACTTTGGGGACACAGTGGGGCCCCTAATGGGACACAGTGGGGTCACTCCGGGGCCCCTTTGGGGACACAGCGGTGACACTTTGGGGCCACTCCGGGGCCCCTTTGGGGACACAGCGGTGACACTTTGGGGCCACTCTGGGGACACAATGGGGACACAGCGGTGACAGTTTGGGGACACTCAGGGGACACAATGGGGACACGGCGGTGACAGTTTGGGGACACTCAGGGGACACCATGGGGACACAGCGGTGACAGTTTGGGGACACTCTGGGGACACTCTGGGGCTACTCTGGGGCCACTTTGGGGACACTCTGGGGACACTCTGGGGACACAGTGGGGCCACTCTGGGGCCCCTTTGGGGACACAGCGGTGACAGTTTGGGGACACTCAGGGGACACCACGGGGACACAGCGGTGACAGTTTGGGGCCACTCTGGGGACACTCTGGGGACACTCCGGGGCCACTCAGGGGCCCCTTTGGGGACACAGTGGGGCCACTCCGGGGCCACTTTGGGGACACGGCGGTGACAGTTTGGGGACACTCAGGGGACACCACGGGGACACGGCGGGGCAGCTGTCGGCACGCACCGGAAGGCCCTGGGGTTGAGGCCGGCGTGGTGGGGCAGCATGGTGCTCAGCGCGTTCTGCAGCATCAGCAGGCGGCGGTACGTCTTCTCCTGCATCGGCAGCAGCAGCCCCAGCCCGCCGTCCAGCGTCGCTGCGGGGACACAGCGGGGACGTCAGCGGGGGGACACGACGGGGACAGCGTGGGGACAGCGTGGGGACAGCGTGGGGACAGCGTGGGGATAGGGTGGGGACAGGATGGGGACAGAATGGGGACAGGGTGGGACAGGGTGGGGACAGCGTGGGGACAGGATGGGGACAGGATGGGGGACAGGATGGGGACAGGGTGGGGACAGGATGGGGACAGAATGGGGACAGGGTGGGGACAGTGTGGGGACAGGATGGGGACAGGATGGGGACAGAATGGGGACAGGGTGGGGACAGCGTGGGGACAGGATGGGGACACGATGGGGAGAGGATGGGGACAGCGTGGGTAACAGTGTGGGGAGAGGATGGGGACAGGATGGGGACAGCGTGCGGACAGCGTGGGGAAAGTGTGGGGACAGCGTGGGGACAGGATGGGGACAGGATGGGGACAGGGTGGGGACAGGGTGGGGAGAGGGATGGGGACAGGATGGGGACAGTGTGGGGACAGGATGGGGACAGGATGGGGGACAGCGTGCGGACAGCGTGGGGAAAGTGTGGGGACAGCGTGGGGACAGCATGGGGACAGGATGGGGACAGCGTGGGGACAGGATGGGGACAGGATGGGGACAGGGTGGGGACAGGATGGGGACAGGATGGGGACAGTGTAGGGAAGGATGGGGACAGCATGGGGGACAGCATGGGGACAGGATGGGGACAGCGTGAGGGAAGTGTGGGGAGAGGATGGGGACAGGATGGGGACAGGATGGGGACAGCGTGGGGACAGTGTAAGGACAGCGTGGGGACAGGATGGGGACAGGATGGGGACAGTGTGGGGACAGTGTGGGGACAGGATGGGGACAGCGTGAGGAAAGCGTGGGACAGGATGGGGACAGCGTGGGTAACAGTGTGGGGACAGGATGGGGACAGGAGGGGGACAGTGTGGGACAGTGTGGGGACATGATGGGGACAGCATGGGACAGCGTGGGGGCATGATGGGGAAAGGGTGGGGACAGGATTTGGGACAGATGGGGACAGGGTGGGGACAGGATGGGGACAGTGTGGGGACAGCGTGGGGACAGGATGGGGACAGCGTGGGACAGTGTGGGGACAGTGTGGGGAGAGGATGGGGACAGCATGGGGACAGCGTGGGGACATGATGGGGACAGTGTGGGGAGAGGATGGGGACAGGGTGGGACAGGATGGGGACAGCGTGAGGAAAGTGTGGGGACAGGATGGGGAACAGCGTGAGGAAAGCGTGGGACAGCGGGGACAGGATGGGGACAGGTGGGGACAGCGTGGGTAACAGTGTGGGAGAGGATGGGGACAGGATGGGGGACAGCGTGCGGACAGCGTGGGGACAGCGTGGGGACAGCGTGGGGACAGCGTGGGTAACAGTGTGGGGACAGTTGGGGACAGGATGGGGACAGCGGGGTAACAGTGTGGGGGAGGATGGGGACAGTGTGGGGACAGGAGGGGACAGTGGGGACAGTGTGGGACATGATGGGGACAGGGTGGGGACAGCGTGGGGGCATGATGGGGAAAGGGTGGGGACAGGATGGGGACAGGATGGGGACAGGATGGGGACAGTGTGGGGACAATGTGGGGACAGGATGGGGACAGCGTGAGGGAAGCGTGGGGACAGGATGGGGACAGCGTGGGGACAGCGTGGGACAGGATGGGGGACAGGATGGGGACAGATGGGACAGGTGGGAACAGTGTGGGGAGGATGGGACAGGATGGGGACAGTGTGGGGACAGGATGGGGACAGGATGGGGGACAGGTGCGGACAGCGTGGGGAAAGTGTGGGGACAGCGTGGGAACAGGATGGGGACAGCATGGGACAGGATGGGGACAGGGTGGGGAAAGGGTGGGAACAGTGTGGGGAGAGGATGGGGACAGGAGGGGGACAGCATGGGACAGCGTGGGGACAGCGTGGGGACAGCGTGGGTAACAGTGTGGGGAGAGGATGGGGACAGAGGGGGACAGCGTGGGGACAGCGTGGGGACAGCGTGGGGACAGTGTGGGGACAGGATGGGGACAGGATGGGGGACAGCGTGCGGACAGCGTGGGGAAAGTGTGGGGACAGTGTGGGGACAGGATGGGGACAGCGTGGGAACAGTGTGGGGAGAGGATGGGGACAGTGTGGGGACAGGATGGGGACAGGAGGGGGACAGTGTGGGGACAGTGTGGGGACAATGGGGAGAGGGTGGGGACAGCGTGGGGGCATGATGGGGAAAGGGTGGGGACAGGATGGGGACAGGATGGGGACAGGGTGGGGACAGGATGGGGACAGTGTGGGGACAGCGTGGGGACAGGATGGGGACAGGGTGGGGACAGTGTGGGGACAGGATGGGGACAGGGTGGGGACAGTGTGGGGACAGGATGGGGGACAGGATGGGGACAGGGTGGGGACAGAATGGGGACAGGGTGGGGACAGGGTGGGGACAGGATGGGGACAGGATGGGGACAGGATGGGGACAGGGTGGGGACAGAATGGGGACAGGATGGGGACAGGATGGGGACAGAATGGGGACAGGGTGGGGACAGGATGGGGACAGGATGGGGACAGGATGGGGACAGGGTGGGGACAGCGTGGGGACAGGATGGGGACAGGATGGGGACAGGATGGGGAGAGGATGGGGACAGCGTGAGGAAAGTGTGGGGAGAGGATGGGGACAGGATGGGGACAGCGTGGGGACAGCGGGATGGGGACAGTGTGGGGACAGGGTGGGGACAGGATGGGGACAGGATGGGGACAGCGTGGGGACAGCGTGGGGACAGCATGGGGACAGCGTGGGAACAGTGTGGGGACAGGATGGGGACAGGATGGGGGACAGCGTGCGGACAGCGTGGGGAAAGTGTGGGGACAGCGTGGGGACAGCATGGGGACAGGATGGGGACAGCGTGGGGACAGGATGGGGACAGCGTGGGGACAGGATGGGGACAGGATGGGGACAGGGTGGGGACAGGATGGGGACAGGATGGGGACAGTGTAGGGATAAGGATGGGGACAGCATGGGGGACAGCATGGGGACAGGATGGGGACAGCGGTTCCTCCAGCTGAGGACAGTGTGGGGAGAGGATGGGGACAGGATGGGGACAGCGTGGGGACAGGATGGGGACAGGATGGGACAGGATGGGGACAGTGTGGGGACAGTGGGACAGCGTGGGGACAGGATGGGGACGGAAGGGGACAGGATGGGGACCCCAGGCTGGGGACGCGTGGGACAGTGTGGGGACAATGGGACCCCCAGGTGGGGACAGCGTGGGAACAGTGTGGGGAGAGTGGGACCCCCAGGATGGGGACAGCGTGCGGACAGGTGGACCTCCAGCTGGGGAAAGTGTGGGGACAGCGTGGGGACAGGATGGGGACAGGATGGGGACAGGGTGGGGACAGGGTGGGGAGAGGAGGGGACAGTGTAGGGAAGGATGGGGACAGCGTGGGGACAGCGTGAGGGAAGTGTGGGGAGAGGATGGGGACAGGATGGGGACAGCGTGGGGACAAAGTGTAAGGACAGCGTGGGGACAGGATGGGGACAGTGTGGGGACAGTGTGGGGAGAGGATGGGGACCCCAGGATGGGGACAGTGTGGGGACAGGATGGGGACAGCGTGGGGACAGGTGGGGACAGGATGGGGACAGGATGGGGACAGCGTGGGGACAGGATGGGGACAGTGGGACAGGATGGGGACAGCGTGAGGAAAGTGTGGGGAGAGGATGGGGACAGGATGGGGACAGTGGGACAGGATGGGGACAGCGTGGGGACAGCCTGGGGACAGGATGGGGACAGGATGGGGACAGTGTGGGGACAGGATGGGGACAGCGTGAGGAAAGTGTGGGAGAGGATGGGGACAGGATGGGGACAGCGTGGGGACAGGGTGGGGACAGCGTGGGGACAGCGTGGGGACAGTGTAGGACAGCGTGGGGACAGGATGGGGACAGGATGGGGACAGTTGTGGGGACAGTGTGGGGACAGGATGGGGACAGCGTGAGGAAAGCGTGGGGACAGGATGGGGACAGCGTGGGGACAGCGTGGGGACAGGATGGGGACAGGGTGGGTAACAGTGTGGGGAGAGGATGGGGACAGGATGGGGACAGCGTGGGGACAGCGTGGGGGGACAGTCGTGGGGACAGGTGTGGGGACAGGATGGGGACAGGATGGGGACAGCGTGGGGACAGCGTGGGGACAGCGTGGGGACAGGATGGGGACAGCGTGGGGACAGCGTGGGGACAGGATGGGGACAGGGTGGGGGAACAGGTGGGGGAGGATGGGGACAGGATGGGGACAGCGTGGGGACAGCGTGGGGACAGTGTGGGGACAGGATGGGGACAGGATGGGGGACAGCGTGCGGGGACAGCGTGGGTAACAGTGTGGGGACAGTGTGGGGACAGGATGGGGACAGCGTGGGGAACAGTGTGGGGAGAGGATGGGGACAGTGTGGGGACAGGATGGGGACAGGAGGGGGACAGTGTGGGGACAGTGTGGGGAGAGGATGGGGACAGGATGGGGACAGTGTGGGGACAGGATGGGGACAGGGTGGGGACAGGATGGGGACAGGATGGGGACAGGGTGGGGACAGGATGGGGACAGTGTGGGGACAGCGTGGGGACAGGATGGGGACAGGGTGGGACAGCGTGGGGACAGGATGGGGACAGGATGGGGACAGGATGGGGACACAATGGGGACAGCGTGGGGACAGGATGGGGGCAGCATGGGGACAGGTGTGGGGACAGGATGGGGACAGGATGGGGGACAGGATGGGGACAGGATGGGGACAGGATGGGGACACAATGGGGACAGCGTGGGGACAGGATGGGGGCAGCATGGGGACAGTGTGGGGACAGGATGGGGACAGGATGGGGACACAATGGGGACAGCGTGGGGACAGGATGGGGACAGGATGGGCACAAAGCAAACCAGGTGACATCTTTCTGTCCCCACATCCCCACACCCCCTATGGCCGCATTCCCACCCCCCAGATGAGACCCCCCCAAACCAAACCATGTGCTGTGCTTCTGCCCCCCACCCCCAGATGAGACCCCCCCATAACAAACCAGGTGCTGTGCTTCTGCCCCACACCCCCCCATATCAGACCCCCCATATGAGACCCCCCCATATGAGACCCCCCCAAACCAAACCAGGTGATGCTTCTGCCCCACAGCCCCCCACCCCCCCCACATGTGACCCCCCCGTACCAAACCATGAGCTGTGTTTCTGCCCCACACCCTCCCCACCCCCCCATATCAGACCCCCCCATATCAGACCCCCCTGTACCAAACCAGGTGATGCTTCTGCCCCACACCCCCCACACCCCCCCATATGAGACCCCCCCGTACCAAACCAGGCGCTGTGTTTCTGCCCCCCACCCCCCCATATGACACCCCCCCATATGAGACCCCTCCCATGAGACCCCCCCATACCAAACCACGTGCTGTGCTTCTGCCCCACACCCCCCAATAACCCTCCAGACCCCCATATGAGACCCCCCCATACCAAACCACGTGCTGTGCTTCTGCCCCACACCCCCCCAATAACCCTCCAGACCCCCATATGAGACCCCCCCATACCAAACCGGGTGATGCTTCTGCCCCACACCCCCCATATGAGACCCCCCCACGAGACCCCCCCGTACCAAACCAGGCGCTGTGTTTCTGCCCCACACCCCCAACACCCCCCCATATCAGACCCCCCCATACCAAACCAAGTGATGCTTCTGCCCCACACACCCCCAGACCCCCCCACATGAGACCCCCCCATATGAGACCCCCCCGTACCAAACCATGTGCTGTGTTTCTGCCCCACACCCCCCAACACCCCCCCATATCAGACCCCCCCATACCAAACCAAGTGATGCTTCTGCCCCACACACCCCCAGACCCCCCCACATGAGACCCCCCATATGAGACCCCCCCGTACCAAACCATGTGCTGTGTTTCTGCCCCACACCCCCCCACACCCCCCCATATGAGACCCCCCCATATGAGACCCTCCCATACCAAACCAAGTGATGCTTCTGCCCCACACACCCCAGACCCCCCCACATGAGACCCCCCCATATGAGACCCCCCCGTACCAAACCATGTGCTGTGTTTCTGCCCCACACCCCCCACACCCCCCCATATGAGACCCCCCCATATGAGACCCTCCCATACCAAACCAAGTGATGCTTCTGCCCCACACCCCCCCACACCCCCCCATATCAGACCCCCCCGTACCAAACCGGGTGATGCTTCTGCCCCACACCCCCCCACACCCCCAATATGAGACCCCCCCACATGAGACCCCCCCATACCAGACCATGTGCTGTGTTTCTGCCCCACACCCCCCCACACCCCCCCATATCAATGACCCCCCCATACCAAACCGGGTGATGCTTCTGCCCCACACCCCCCAAACCCCCCCATATGAGACCCCCCATATGAGACCCCCCCAAACCAAACCAGGCGCTGTGCTTCTGCCCCACACCCCCCATATCAGAGCCCCCCACGAGACCCCCCGTACCAAACCAGCTGCTGTTTCTGCCCCAGACCCCCCCATATGAGACCCCCCCATATGAGACCCCCCCGTACCAAACCATGTGCTGTGTTTCTGCCCCACACCCCCGACACCCCCCATATCAGCCCCCCCCATATGAGACACCCCCCCCCCCCCCGTACCAAACCACGTGATGTGTTTCTGCTCCCAGGCGTTGGCTTTCCGCGCCCCGTCACAGCTCCCCCTGCAGGGGGTCCTCCAGAAGGTGTTGATGTGGGCCCCCACGTGGAAGTCGGCGCGGCGCAGCAGCCGCATCCCGCCGAAGCTCTCCTTGGCTGCGACATCCCATAATAGCAGCGGCCCCACAGCGCCACCGCCCCATAACGCCGCCACCCCATAAAGCCATCGCCCCATAACGTCCCCACCCCATAACACCACCACCCCATAACGCCACCACCCCATAATGCCACCACCTCATAACATCACCACCCCATAAAGCCACCACCCCATAACACCGCCACCCCATAAAGCCACCCCATAACGCCACCACCCCATAACGCCACCACCCCATAACGCCACCACCCCATAAAACCATCGCCCCATAACGTCCCCACCCCATAACACCACCACCCCATAACGCCACCACCCCATAACGCCACCACCTCATAACATCACCACCCCATAAAGCCACCACCCCATAAAGCCACCACCCATAAAGCCACCACCCCATAAAGCCATCACCCCATAATGCCACCACCCCATAACGCCACCACCCCATAACGCCACCACCCATAATGCCACTGCCCCATAACATCCCTACCCCATAACATCCCATAACACCCCATAACGCCACCACCCCATAAAGCCCATACCACCCCATAATGCCACCACCCCATAACATCCCATAACACCCCATAACATCCCATAACATCCCATAACGCCACCACCCCATAAAGCCACCACCCCATAACGCCACCACCCCATAACATCCCATAACACCCCATAACATCCCATAACACCCCATAACATCCCATACCACCCCATAACGCCACCACCCCATAACGCCACCACCCCATAACGCCACCACCCCATAAAACCATCGCCCCATAACGTCCCATAACACCCCATAACATCCCATACCACCCCATAACGCCACCATCCCATAACGCCACCACCTCATAACATCCCATACCACCCCATAAAGCCACCACCCCATAAAGCCACCACCCCATAAAGCCACCACCCCATAAAGCCATCACCCCATAATGCCACCACCCCATAACGCCACCACCCCATAACGCCACCATCCCATAACATCCCATAACATCCCTACCCCATAACATCCCATAACACCCCATAACGCCACCACCCCATAAAGCCACCACCCCATAATGCCACCACCCCATAACATCCCATAACACCCCATAACATCCCACCCCATAACGCCACCATCCCATAAAGCCACCACCCCATAACGCCACCACCCCATAACATCCCCACCCCATAACATCCCCACCCCATAACCACCACCACCCATAACGCCACCACCCCATAACGCCACCACCCATAAATCCCATACCACCCCATAACGCCGCCACCCCATAAATCCCATACCGCCCCATAACGTCCCCACCCCATAACATCCCCACCCCATAACGTCACCACCCCATAAAGCCATCGCCCCATAACGTCCCCACCCCATAACACCACCCCATAACGCCACCACCCAATAACATCCCATAACACCCCATAAAGCCACCACCCCATAACATCCCCACCCCATAACACCACCACCCCATAACGCCACCACCCCATAACGCCACCACCCCATAACATCCACCGCCCCATAACGCCACCACCCCATAAATCCACCGCCCCATAACGCCACCACCCCATAACATCCACCGCCCCATAACGTCCCCACCCCATAACATCCCATAACACCCCATAACGTCCCATAACACCCCATAACATCACCGGCCCCTAAATCCACCGCCCCATAACGCCACCACCCCATAACGCCACCACCCCATAACATCCCGTCACCCCATAAAGCCACCCCATAACACCCCATAACGCCACCACCCCATAAAGCCACCACCCCATAACATCCCAACCCATAACACCACCCATAACATCCCCACCACATAACACCACACCCCATAACGCCACCACCCCATAACATCCCACCCCATAACGCCACCATCCCATAACGCCACCACCCATAACAACCCATAAAGTCACCACCCCATAACACCACCACCCCATAACGCCACCGCCCCATAACATCCCCACCCCATAACGTCACCCACCCCATAAAGCCACCATCCCATAATGCCACCACCCCATAAAGCCATCACCCCATAATGCCACCACCCCATAACGCCACCACCCCATAACATCCCCACCCCATAACTCCACCACCCCATAACGCCACCAACCCCATAACATCCCCACCCCATAACTCCACACCCCATAACGCCACCACCCCATAACATCCCATAACACCCCATAACTCCCATACCACCCATAACGCCACCACCCCATAACATCCCACATCCCATAACGCCACCGCCCCATAACACCACCACCCCATAAAGCCATCACCCCATAATGCCACACCCCATAAAGCCACCACCCCATAACACCACCATCCCATAACACCCCCATAACGCCACCACCCCATAACGCCACCACCCCATAATGCCACTGCCCCATAACATCCCCACCCATAACGCCACCACCCATAACGCCACCACCCCATAACGCCACACCCCATAACACCCCATAACGCCACCACCCCATAAAGCCACACCCCATAACGCCACCAGCCCATAACATCCCCATCCCCATAAACACCACCCCATAACATCCCCACCCCATAAAGCCATCACCCCATAATGCCACCACCCCATAAATCCCCACCACTAACACCCCATAAGACCCCATAACCACCCTAACCACCCATAACATCCCATAACCCCATAACATCCCATAACCACCCCATAACACCCCATAACACCCATATACACCCCATAAAACCCATAATACCCCTATCACCCCATAACCCTAACCCTCACCCATATACACCAACCCATCACATACACCCATAACACCCATAACACCCCATACACATAACACCCATTAAACCCATACACCCATAACACCCATAACACCCTACCCCCATAACACCCCATAACATCCCATAACATCCCATAACATCCCATAACATCCCATAACCCCATAACACCCCATAACACCCCATAACACCCCATAACACCCCATAACACCCCATAACACCCCATATAACCCCATAACACCCCATATAACACCCCATAACACCCAACACCCATACCCCTAACCCTAAACCTAACACCATATCCCAAACCCTACACCCATACACCCATAATACCAAACCATCACCCCATAACACCCCATTACCATAACACCATACCACCTACCCATAAACCACCAACCACCCATAACATCCCATAACATCCCATAACATCCCATAACATCCCATAACATCCCATAACATCCCATAACATCCCATAACATCCCATAACATCCCATAACATCCCATACACCCCCATAACCCCAAACACCATAAACCAACCCCATAAACCACCCCATAACACCCCATAACCACCCATAACACCCCATAAACAAACCCCCATAAATACACCCCATAACACCCATAACCACCCCATAACACCCCATAACCACCCCATAACCATACCATACACCCCATAACACCCCATAACACCCCATAACCACCCCATAACACCCATAACCCCCCATAACCCCCCCATAACCACCCCATAACACCCCATAACACCCCATAACCACCCCCCAATACACCCCATAACACCCCATAACACCCCATAACCACCCATAACACCCCATAACCACCCCATAACCACCCCATAACCACCCCATAACACCCCATAACACCCTAACCATAAACCCCATAACCCCCATAACCACCCCATAACCACCCCATAACCCCATAACACCCCATAAACCCTAACACCCATAACCACCCCATAACCACCCCATAACCATAACCACCCCATAACACACCCCATAACCAACCCCATACACTAACCCACAACCACCCCACAACACCCCATAACCCCCAACATCCAACACCCACAACATCCCATAACCACCCATAACCGCCCCCCAGCAGCTCACCCTCAGGCAGGTACATGTAGACCAGCAGGTTGCGGTCGCGGTCGGACACTGCGGGATCAACGGGATCAGGAATGGGATCAGTAATAGGATCAGTAATAGGATCAGTAATAGGATCAGTTATGGGATCAGTAATGGGATCAGTTATGGGATCAGTAATGGGATCAGTTATGGGATCAACGGGATCAGTAATGGGATCAGTTATGGGATCAATGGGATCAGTAATGGGATCAGTAATAGGATCAGTAATAGGATCAGTAATAGGATCAATGGGATCAGTAATGGGATCAGGAATGGGATCAGTTATGGGATCAGTAATGGGATCAGTAATAGGATCAGTTATGGGATCAGGAATGGGATCAGGAATGGGATCAGTAATGGGATCAGTAATAGGATCAGGAATGGGATCAATGGGATCAGTAATGGGATCAATAAGGGGATCAGTAATGGGATCAGGAATGGGATCAGTAATGGGATCAGTAATGGGATCAATAATGGGATCAATGGGATCAGTAATGGGATCGGGAATGGGATCAGTAATGGGATCAGTAATGGGATCAATAATGGGATCAATGGGATCAGTAATGGGATCAGTAATGGGATCAATAATGGGATCAGTAAAGGGATCAATAATGGGATCAGTAATGGGATCAGAAATGGGATCAGAAATGGGATCAATAATGGGATCAATGGGATCAGTAATGGGATCAGTAATGGGATCAGTAATGGGATCAGTAATGGGATCAGGAATGGGATCAGTAATGGGATCAGTAATGGGATCAATGGGATCAGTAATGGGATCAGTAATGGGATCAATAATGGGATCAATAATGGGATCAGTAATGGGATCAATAATGGGATCAATGGGATCAGTAATGGGATCAGTAATGGGATCAGTAATGGGATCAGTAATGGGATCAGGAATGGGATCAGTAATGGGATCAGTAATGGGATCAATGGGATCAGTAATGGGATCAGTAATGGGATCAATAATGGGATCAATAATGGGATCAGTAATGGGATCAATAATGGGATAAATGGGATCAGTAATGGGATCAGTAATGGGATCAGTAATGGGATCAATAAGGGGATCAGGAATGGGATCAGTAATGGGATCAGGAATGGGATCAGGAATGGGATCAATGGGATCAGGAATGGGATCAGTAATGGGATCAGTAATGGGATCAATGGGATGAGGAATGGGATCAGGAATGGGATCAGGAATGGGATCAGGAATGGGATCAGTTATGGGATCAGGAATGGGATCAATGGGATCAGGAATGGGATCAGTAATGGGATCAGTAATGGGATCAATGGGATGAGGAATGGGATCAGTAATGGGATCAGGAATGGGATCAGGAATGGGATCAATGGGATCAGGAATGGGATCAATGGGATCAGGAATGGGATCAGTAATGGGATAAATAAGGGGATCAATGGGATGAGGAATGGGATCAGTAATGGGATCAGGAATGGGATCAGGAATGGGATCAATGGGATCAGGAATGGGATCAGTTATGGGATCAGGTAATGGGATCAGTAATGGGATAAATAAGGGGATCAATGGGATGAGGAATGGGATCAGTAATGGGATCAGGAATGGGATCAGGAATGGGATCAATGGGATCAGTAATGGGATCAATGGGATCAGTAATGGGATCAGTGGGATCAATGGGATCAGTAATGGGATCGGTAATGGGATCAATGGGATCAATGGGATCAATAATAGGATCAATGGGATCAGTAATGGGATCAATGGGATCAGTAATGGGATCAATGGGACACTAATGAGATCAATGGGATCAATAATGGGGCAGTGGGGTCAATAATGGGGTGAGTAATGGGGTGAGTAATGGGGTGAGTAATGGGGTGAGCAGTGGGGTCAGGAATGGGGTTCCGTAATGAGGTCAGTAATGGGGTCAGGAACAGGTTGAGCAGTGGGGTCAGGAATGGGGTGAGTGATGGGGTCAGTTATGGGGTCAGTAAGGGGGTCGGTAATGGGGTCAGTAATGGGGTGAGCAGTGGGGTGAGCAATGGGGTCGGTAACCAGGTGAGCAGTGGGGTCAGTAATGAGGTCAGCAATGGGATCAGTTATGGGGTGAGCAGTGTGGTGAGCAATGGGGTCAGTTATGGGATCAGTTACGGGGTGAGCAATGGGATCAGTTATGGGGTGAGCAGCGGGGTGAGCAATGGGGTCAGTTATGGGGTGAGCAATGGGATCAGTTATGGGGTGAGCAGTGGGGTGGGCAATGGGAGCAGTTATGGAGTGAGCAGCGGGGTCAGTTATGGGGTGAGCAGTGGGGTCAGTTATGGGGTCGGTTATGGGGTGAGCAGAGGGGTCACTTATGGGGTCAGTTATGGGGTCGGTTATGGGGTGAGCAGCAGGGTCACTTATGGGGTCGGTTATGGGGTGAGCAGCGGGGTCACTTATGGGGTCGGTTATGGGGTGAGCAGCGGGGTCACTTATGGGGTCGGTTATGGGGTGAGCAAAGGGGTCACTTATGGGGTCGGTTATGGGGTGAGCAGAGGGGTCAGTTATGGGATCACTTATTGGGTCGGTTATGGGGTTGGTTATGGGGTGAGCAGCGGGGTCAGTTATGGGGTCACTTATGGGATCACTTATTGGGTCGGTTATGGGGTCAGTTATGGGGTTGGTTATGGGGTGAGCAGCGGGGTCACTTATGGGGTCGGTTACGGGGTCGGTTATGGGTTTGAGCAGCGGGGTCAGTTATGGGGTCACTTATGGGATCACTTATGGGGTCGGTTATGGGGTCGGTTATGGGGTGAGCAGCGGGGTCACTTATGGGGTTGGTTATGAGGTCGGCTATGAGGTGAGCAGCGGGGTCGGTTATGGGGTCGGTTACGGGGTCGGTTATGGGTGTAAGCAGCGGGGTCAGTTATGGGGTCACTTATGGGATCACTTATGGGGTCGGTTATGGGGTCGGTTATGGGGTTGGTTATGGGGTGAGCAGCAGGGTCACTTATGGGGTTGGTTATGGGGTTGGTTATGGGGTGAGCAGCGGGGTCACTTATGGGGTTGGTTATGAGGTCGGCTATGGGGTGAGCAGCGGGGTCGGTTATGGGGTCGGTTACGGGGTCGGTTATGGGGTGAGCAGCGGGGTCAGTTATGGGGTCACTTATGGGATCACTTATGGGGTTGGTTATGGGGTCGGTTATGGGGTTGGTTATGGGGTGAGCAGCGGGGTCAGTTATGAGGTCGTTATGGGGTTGGTTATGGGGTGAGCAGCGGGGTCAGTTATGGGGTTGGTTATGAGGTCGGTTATGGGGTGAGCAGCAGGGTCAGTTAAGGGGTCGGTTATGGGGTGTTATGGGGTGAGCAGCGGGGTCACTTATGGGGTCAGTTATGGGGTCGGTTATGGGGTGAGCAGCGGGGTCAGTTATGGGGTCGGTTATGGGTTCGGTTATGGGGTGAGCAGCGGGGTCACTTATGGGGTCGGTTATGGGGTTGGCAGTGGGTGAGCAGCGGGGTCAGTTATGGGGTCGTTATGGGGTCGGTTATGGGGTGAGCAGCGGGGTCACTTATGGGGTCGGTTATGGGGTCGGTTCTGTGGGGTGAGCAGCGGGGTCACTTATGGGGTCGGTTATGGGGTTGGCTATGGGGTGAGCAGCGGGGTCAGTTATGGGGTCGGTTATGGGGTCGGTTATGGGGTGAGCAGCGGGGTCAGTTATGGGGTCGGTTATGGGGTTGGTTATGGGGTGAGCAGCGGGGTCACTTATGGGGTCGGTTATGGGGTTGGTTATGGGGTGAGCAGCGGGGTCAGTTATGGGGTCGGTTATGGGGTCGGTTATGGGGTGAGCAGCGGGGTCAGTTATGGGGTCGGTTATGGGGTCGGCTATGGGGTGAGTCAGGGGTCAGTTATGGGGTCGGTTATGGGGTCGGTTATGGGGTGAGCAGCGGGGTCAGTTATGGGGTCACGTATGGGATGAGTTATGGGGTCAGTTATGGGGTCGGTTATGGGGTGAGCAGCGGGGTCACTTATGGGGTCGGTTATGAGGTCGGCTATGGGGTGAGCAGCGGGGTCGTTATGGGGTCGGTTACGGGGTCGGTTATGGGGTGAGCAGCGGGGTCAGTTATGGGGTCACTTATGGGATCACTTATGGGGTCGGTTATGGGGTCGGTTATGGGGTGTTATGGGGTCGGTTATGGGGTGAGCATGCAGGGTCACTTATGGGGTTGGTTATGGGGTTGGCTATGGGGTGAGCAGCGGGGTCGGTTATGGGGTTGGTTACGAGGTCGGTATGGGGTGAGCAGCGGGGTCAGTTATGGGGTCGGTTATGGGGTCGGTTATGGGGTGAGCATGCGGTCAGTTATGGGGTCACTTATGGGATCACTTATGGGGTTGGTTATGGGGTCGGTTATGGGGTCAGTTATGGGTGAGCAGCGGGTCAGTTATGGGGTCGGTTATGGGGTTGGTTATGGGGTGAGCAGCGGGGTCAGTTATGGGGTTGGTTATGAGGTCGGTTATGGGGTGAGCAGCGGGGTCGGTTATGGGGTCGGTTATGGGGTCGGTTATGGGGTGAGTCAGCGGGTCAGTTATGGGGTCAGTTATGGGGTCAGTTATGGGGTGGTTATGGGGTCGGTTATGGGGTCGGTTTGAGCAGCGGGGTCGGGGTCGGTTATGGGGTCGGTTATGGGGTGAGCAGCGGGGTCAGTTATGGGGTCGGTTATGGGGTCGGTTATGGGGTGAGCAGCGGGGTCAGTTATGGGGTCGGTTATGGGGTCGGTTATGGGGTGAGCAGCGGGGTCAGTTATGGGGTCGGTTATGGGGTCGGTTATGGGGTGAGCAGCGGGGTCAGTTATGGGGTCGGTTATGGGGTCGGTTATGGGGTGAGCAGCGGGGTCAGTTATGGGGTCGGTTATGGGGTCAGTTATGGGGTGAGCAGCGGGGTCAGTTATGGGGTCGGTTATGGGGTCGGCTATGGGGTGAGCAGCGGGGTCAGTTATGGGGTCGGTTATGGGGTCGGTTATGGGGTGAGCAGCGGGGTCAGTTATGGGGTCGGTTATGGGGTCGGTTATGGGGTGAGCAGCGGGGTCAGTTATGGGGTCGGTTATGGGGTCGGCTATGGGGTGAGCAGCGGGGTCAGTTATGGGGTCGGTTATGGGGTCGGCTATGGGGTGAGCAGCGGGGTCAGTTATGGGGTCGGTTATGGGGTCGGTTATGGGGTGAGCAGCGGGGTCAGTTATGGGGTCGGTTATGGGGTCGGTTCTGGGGTGAGCAGCGGGGTCAGTTATGGGGTCGGTTATGGGGTCGGTTATGGGGTGAGCAGCGGGGTCAGTTATGGGGTCGGTTATGGGGTCGGCTATGGGGTGAGCAGCGGGGTCAGTTATGGGGTCGGTTATGGGGTCGGCTATGGGGTGAGCAGCGGGGTCAGTTATGGGGTCGGTTATGGGGTCGGTTCTGGGGTGAGCAGCGGGGTCAGTTATGGGGTCGGTTATGGGGTCGGTTATGGGGTGAGCAGCGGGGTCAGTTATGGGGTCGGTTATGGGGTCGGCTATGGGGTGAGCAGCGGGGTCAGTTATGGGGTCGGTTATGGGGTCGGCTATGGGGTGAGCAGCGGGGTCAGTTATGGGGTCGGTTATGGGGTCGGCTATGGGGTGAGCAGCGGGGCGAGGCAGCGCCGCACCCAGGAATCCCAGCTGGCTGCTGTCCACCATGAAATCCACGCTGTAAACCTCCAGCGGCTTGGCGTCCTGACAACCACAGCAGGGCAGCAGCTGACAGCCCGCATCCCAAATCCCATATAACGTATCCCATATCCCACATCCCATATCCCATATCAACACACAGCCCATATCCCACATCCCATATCCCATATCAACACACAGCCCATATCCCATAACACACATCCCATAACACACAGCCCATATCCCGTAACACACATCCCATAACACACATCCCATATCCCATATCCCATAACACACAGCCCATATCCCATATCCCATAACACACAGCCCATATCCCACATCCCATAACACACAGCCCATATCCCATATCCCATATCCCATATCCCATAACACACAGCCCATATCCCATATCCCACATCCCATAACACACATCCCATAACACACAGCCCATATCCCATATCCCATATCCCACATCCATAACACACAGCCCATATTCCATATCCCATATCCCATATCCCATAACACACATCCCATAACACACAGCCCATATCCCATAACACACATCCCATATCCCATATCCCATATCCCATAACACACATCCCATATCCCACATCCCATAACACACATCCCATATCCCACATCCCATAACACACAGCCCATATCCCATAACACACATCCCATATCCCATAACACACATCCCATATCCCACATCCCATAACACACAGCCCATATCCCACATCCCATAACACACAGCCCATATCCCATATCCCATAACACACATCCCACATCCCATAACACACATCCCATATCCCACATCCCATAACACACACCCATATCCACATAACACACCCAATCCCATATCCCATAACACACACCCAATCCCATATCCCACACCCAATCCCATATCCCAAACCACACCCATCCCATATCCACTACCACACCAACACACCCATATCCCAACCACATCCCATACCCAACCACCAACAACCCATATCCCATATCCCACATCCCATACATCCCATATCCCACACCACATATCCACACCCCATAACAACACCCAGACCCATATCCCATACCCACATCCCATCCAATCCCATATCCCATACACACACAATCCCATAACACCACATCCCAATCCCATAACACACACCCATTCACACCCACACCCACACCCCACCCAACCCACACCCATATCCCACACCCCAACCCACACCCCACACCCATATCCCCACACTCCACTAACCACAACCCAACCCCACCCACACACCACACCCCACACCCAACCACACCCACACCCTATATCCCACACTCCCTATATCCCACACCCACCACCCACACCCACACCCACACCCACCACACCCTATCCCACTCCCATCACCCCACACACCCCACACCCCACACCACACACCCTATATCCCACACCCCAACCCACACCAAACCACACCCACACCCCACACCCACACCCACACCCCACACCCTATATCCCACACTCTATATCCCACACCCACAACCCCACACCCCACACCCACACCCCACACCCAATCCCACACCCTAATCCCACCACTCTATATCCACACCACACCCACACCCACACCCCACACCCACACCTATATCCCACACCCTATATCCCACACCCTAATCTCACACCCCACACCCCACACCCCACACCCACACCCACTCCCACACCTAATCCCACACCCCACACCCCACACCCCACCACACCCTATATCCCACACCCTATATCCACACACCCTATCCACATCCCACACCCCACCCACACCCTATATCCCACACCCTATATCCCACACCCCACACCCCACACCCCACACCCACACCCAACCCACACCCTATATCCCACACCCTATATCTCACACCCCACACCCCACACCCCACACCCACACCCCACTCCCACACCCTATATCCCACACCCTATATCCCACACCCTATATCTCACACCCCACACCCCACACCCCACACCCACACCCCACTCCCACACCCTATATCCCACACCCCACACCCCACACCCACACCCACACCCTATATCCCACACCCACACCCCACACCCACACCCACACCCACACCCTATATCCCACACCCCACACCCACACCCACACCCCACACCCACACCCTATATCCCACACCCCACACCCCACACCCACACCCCACTCCCACACCCTATATCCCACACCCTATATCCCACACCCCACACCCCACACCCTATATCCCACACCCTATATCCCACACCCTATATCCCACACCCTATATCTCAGCCCCCACCCCCCACCCCTTCCCCCCCGCGCACCCTGCTGACGAGGGACAGGGTTTTGCTCTCCTCCTGGTAGCGCAGCAGGCTGATGCTCTTCATCACGTCCGCAGCCAGGATGAAGTTCTTCACACTGCCGCGTGGGGGCAGTCATGAGGCACGCAGTTATGGGGCAGTGATGGGGCAGTGATGGGGCAGGCAGTTATGGGGCAGGCAGTTATGGGGCAGTGATGGGGCAGGCAGTTATGGGGCAGGCAGTGATGGGGCAGGCAGTGATGGGGCAGGCAGTTATGGGGCAGGCAGTGATGGGGCAGTGATGGGGCAGGCAGTGATGGGGCAGTGATGGGGCAGGCAGTTATGGGGCAGGCAGTGATGGGGCAGTGATGGGGCAGGCAGTGATGGGGCAGGCAGTGATGGGGCAGGCAGTGATGGGGCAGGCAGTTATGGGGCAGGCAGTTATGGGGCAGTGATGGGGCAGTGATGGGGGAGGCAGTGATGGGGCAGGCAGTTATGGGGCAGGCAGTGATGGGGCAGGCAGTGATGGGGTAGGCAGTTATGGGGCAGGCAGTTATGGGGCAGGCAGTGATGGGGCAGGCAGTGATGGGGCAGTTATGGGGCAGGCAGTTATGGGGCAGGCAGTGATGGGGCAGGCAGTTATGGGGCAGGCAGTTATGGGGCAGGCAGTGATGGGGCAGTCAGTTATGGGGCAGGCAGTGATGGGGCAGGCAGTTATGGGGCAGTCAGTTATGGGGCAGGCAGTGATGGGGCAGTCAGTTATGGGGCAGGCAGTTATGGGGCAGGCAGTTATGGGGCAGTCAGTTATGGGGCAGGCAGTGATGGGGCAGTGATGGGGCAGGCAGGGTTATGGGATCACGGGGTTATGGGGTCACAGGTTATGGGGTCATGCGGTCATGAGGTTATGGGGTCAGAGGGTTATGGGGTCATGGGGTCATGGGGTTATGGGGTCAAAGGTTATGGGGTCATGGGGTCATGAGGTTATGGGGTCATAGGGTTATGGGGTCGTGGAGATGTGGGGTCACGGGGTTATGGGGTCAGAGGGTTCTGGGGTCATGGGGTCACAGGTTATGGGGTCATGGGGTCATGAGGTTATGGGGTCAGAGGGTTATGGGGTCATGGGGTTATGGGGTCACAGGTTATGGGGTCATGGGGTCATGAGGTTATGGGGTCAGAGGGTTATGGGGTCGTGGAGATGTGGGGTCACGGGGTCACCAACCCACAGCAGGATGGGATCATGGGGCTTTGGGGTCATAACGGAATTATGGGATTATGGGGGAATTATTATGGGATGGGGGACCACAAACCCATGGAATTATGGGATTATGGGGGAATTATTATGGGATTATGGGGGAATTATTATGGGATGGGGGACCATAAGACCACGGAATTATGGGATTATGGGGGAATTATGGGATGGGGGACCATAAACCCACAGAATTATGGGATTATGGGGGAATTATTATGGGATGGGGGACCACAAACCCTTGGAATTGTGGGATTATGGGGGAATTATTATGGGATGGGGGACCATAAACCTACGGAATTATGGGATTATGGGGAATTATTATGGGATGGGGGACCACAAACCCGTAGAACTATGGGATTACGGGGGAATTATTAAGGGATGGGGGAGCATAAAGGCATGGAATTATGGGATTACGGGGGAATTATTATGGGATGGGGGACCACAAACCCATGGAATTATGGGATTACGGGGGAATTATTATGGGATGGGGGAACAAAAATCTACAGAATTATGGGATTACGGCGGAATTATGGGATTGGGGACCATAAACCCACTTAATTGTGGGATTACAGGGGAATTATTATGGGATGAGGGACCACAAACCCACGGAATTATGGGATTATGGGGGAATTATAGGATGGGGGACCATATACCCACGGAATTATGGGATTATGGGGGAATTATTATGGGATGGGGGACCATAAGCGCATGGAATTATGGGATTATGGGGAATTATTATGGGACGGGGGACCACAAACCCATGGAATTATGGGATTACGGGGGAATTATAGGACGGGGGACCATATACCCACGGAATTATGGGATTATGGGGGAATTATTATGGGATGGGGGACCATAATACCACAGAATTATGGGATTATGGGGGAATTATTATGGGACGGGGGATCATAATACCACAGAATAATGGGATTATGGGGGAATTATTATGGGATGGGGGACCATAAGCGCATGGAATTATGGGATTACGGGGGAATTATTATGGGATTGGGGACCATAATACCACAGAATTATGGGATTATGGGGGAATTATTATGGGATGGGGGACCATAATACCACAGAATTATGGGATTATGGGGGAATTATTATGGGATGGGGGACCACAAACCCACGGAATTATGGGATTATGGGGGAATTATTATGGGATGGGGGAGCAAAAATCTACAGAATTATGGGATTACGGGGAATTATTATGGGATGGGGGACCACAAACCTGTAGAACTATGGGATTATGGGGGAATTACTATGGGATGGGGGAGCATAAAGGCATGGAATTATGGGATTATGGGGGAATTACTATGGGATGGGGGACCACAAACCATGGAATTATGGGATTACGGGGGAATTATAGGATGGGGGACCATATAACCCACGGAATTATGGGATTATGGGGGAATTATTATGGGATGGGGCACCACAAACGCACGGAATTATGGGATTACGGGGGAATTATGGGATGGCAGACCATCAACCCACAGAAACCCAGACTAAAATGCAGAGCCCACTGCGCCCCTCCCCCCCCAAAGGCCGCCACGACCTCGGATGACCTTTGACCCGCGGTGACCCCCGGTGCCCTTTGACCCCACCTGATCATCTGGTGGATGTAGAGCTGGGTGTCAATGAAGGCCATCCCGGTCAGCTCGTTGTCCTTCAGGCTCCACAGGAAGATCTGCGGGACGGACCCCATAAACCCAGAAACACACAGACCCCAAAAACCCACAGACCCCAAAGCCAGAAACCCCAGAAACCCACAGACCCCAGAAACCCACAGACCCCAAAAACCCACAGACCCCAAAGCCAGAAACCCCAGAAACCCACAGACCCCAAAAACCCACAGACCCCAGAAACCCAGAAACCCACAGACCCCAGAAACCCAGAAACACACAGACCCCAAAAACCCACAGACCCCATAAACCCAGAAACACACAGACCCCAAAAACCCACAGACCCCAAAGCCAGAAACCCACAGACCCCAAAAACCCACAGACCCCAAAGCCAGAAACCCAGAAACCCACAGACCCAAAGCCAGAAACCCACAGACCCCATAAACCCAGAAACACACAGACCCCAAAAACCCACAGACCCCAAAGCCAGAAACCCACAGACCCCAAAAACCCACAGACCCCAAAGCCAGAAACCCACAGACCCCAGAAACCCACAGACCCCAAAGCCAGAAACCCAGAAACCCACAGACCCCAAAAACCCACAGACCCCAAAAACCAGAAACCCACAGACCCCAAAAACCCACAGACCCCATAAACCCAGAAACCCACAGACCCCAAAAACCCACAAACCCCAAAAACCCACAGACCCCATAAACCCAGAAACACACAGACCCCAAAAACCCAGACCCCAAAGCCAGAAACCCACAGACCCCAAAAACCCACAGACCCCAGAAACCCACAGACCCCAAAAACCCAGAAACCCACAGACCCCAAAAACCCACAGACCCCAAAAACCCACAGACCCCATAAACCCAGAAACACACAGACCCCAAAAACCCACAGACCCCAAAAACCCACAGACCCCATAAACCCAGAAACACACAGACCCCAAAAACCCACAGACCCCAAAAACCCACAGACCCCAAAGCCAGAAACCCAAAAACCACAGACCCCAAAAACCCACAGACCCATAAACCCAGAAACCCACAGACCCCAAAAACCCACAGACCCCAAAAACCCACAGACCCCATAAACCCAGAAACCACAGACCCCAAAAACCCACAGACCCCAAAAACCCACAGACCCCAAAGCCAGAAACCCACAGACCCCAAAAACCCACAGACCCCAAAAACCCACAGACCCAGAAACCCAGAAACCCACAGACCCCAAAAACCCAGAAACCCACAGACCCCAAAAACCCACAAACCCCAAAAACCCACAGACCCCATAAACCCAGAAACACACAGACCCCAAAAACCCACAGACCAAAGCCAGAAAACCCAGAAACCCACAGACCCCAAAACCCAGAAACCCACAGACCCCAAAAACCCACAGACCCCAAAAACCCACAGACCCCATAAACCCAGAAACCCACAGACCCAAAACCGAAACCCACAGACCCCAAAAACCCACAGACCCCAAAGCCAGAAACCCACAGACCCCATAAACCCAGAAACCCACAGACCCCAAAAACCCACAGACCCCAAAAACCCACAGACCCAAACCCAGACAACCCCAAAACCCCAGACCCCAAAAACCCACAGACCCCAAAAACCCAGACCCAAGACCCAAAACCGCCCCCAGACCCCAAAACCACAGACCCCAAAAACCCACAGACCCAGAAACCCAGAAACCCACAGACCCCAAAAACCAAAAACCCAGAAACCCACAGACCCCAAAAACCCAGAAACCCCAAAGCCAAAAACCCACAGACCCCCACCCAAACCAACCCCAGACCCCACCCCAGACCCCAAAACCCACAGACCCCAAAACCCCACAGACCCCAAACCCACAAACCCCCCCAAACACCCAGACCCCAAAACCCACAGACCCCACCAAAACCCACACCCCAAACCCCAGACCCCCAACACCCACACCCCCAAAACCACCCCAGACCCCAACCCCCACAACCCCCCAGACCCCAAACACCCACACCCATAACCCCATAAACCCCCAACCAGAAACCCAGACACCCAACCCATACCCCCAAACCCAGACCCAACCCACAGACCCCAACCCACCCCCCAGACCCCAAAAACCCCACAGACCCCCCAACCCGCCCAGAAACAGGACCCACAGGCAGACCCCACAGACCCCAAAAAACCACAGACCCCCAGACCACCCGAAACCCAGAACAGACCCCCAAAACCCACAGACCCAAGCCAGAAACCCCAAAACGACGCCCAAAACCTACACCAACGCCCAAGACCCGAAGTACCCCAACGACCCCAAAAACCCACAACCCCACAGACCCAAAACCCAAAGACCCCAAAAAACCCACACAGACCCAAAGCGACCAAGACCCAAAACCAACAGACCCCAAAGCCCCAAACAAGCCCAAAGACCCCAAAAACCCAAAGACCCCAAAGCCAGACCCACAGACCCCAATAACCCAAAGACCCCAAGAACCCCAAAGACCCAAAGGACCCCAAAAACCCACAGACCCCAAATAAACCCACAGACCCCAAAGCCCGAAACCCAAGACACCACCAAAACCCACAGACCCCAAAGCCAGAAACCCCCAACCCAGAAACCCAGAAACCCACAGACCCAAAACCCACAGACCCCAAAAACCCACAGACCCCAAACCCAGAAACCCACAGACCAGACAAACCCACAGACCCCAAAAACCCACAGAACCCAAAGCCAGAAACCCAGAAACCCAGAAACCCAGACAAAACCCAAAGACCCCAAAGCCCAAAACCCACAGACCCCAAAACCCAGAAAACCCAGAAACCCACAGACCCCAAAAACCCACAGACCCCAAAGCCAGAAACCCAGAAACCCACAGACCCCAAAAACCACAGACCCCAAAGCCAGAAACTCACAAACCCCATAAACCCACAGACCCCAAAGCCAGAAACCCAGAAACCCACAGACCCCAGAAACCCCAGAAACCCACAGACCCCAAAAACCCACAGACCCCAAACCCAGAAACCCCAAAACCACAGACCCCAAAAACCCACAGACCCCAAAGCCAGAAACCCAGAAACCCAGACAAACCACAGACCCCAAAAACCACAGACCCAACCCAAAACCCCAAAACCCCAACCCACAGACCCCAAAACCCCAGCCCCAAAACCCACGACCCCAAAACCAACCCCAACACCCCAGATCCCCAAACCAGACCCCAAAACCCCGACCCAACACAACCCAAAAACCCAACCCAGACCCCAAACCCCGAAACCCACAGACCCCAACCCACACACCCAAACCCAGACCCACAGCCCAAACCCGACCCCGACCCCAAAAACCACAGACCCAAAAACCCACAGACCCCAGACACCCAAACCCCAGACCCCAAACCACGACCCAAAACCCACAGACCCCCAAACCCCACCCCACCCCAAACCACGCCCCAAACCAACCCACACCCCAAACCCAGCCCCCATATCCCCCACCCCCCCAACACCCACACTCCCCCCAAACCCCACCCCAGACCCCATAACCCCAACATCCCCAAATCCCCACCAAAACCCCATAACCACCCCAAACACCCACAGACCCCCCAAATACCCACGACCCACCCAGACCCCATATAACCCTCACCCCCCAAAACCCCCCCCAACATCCCCCACACCCCCCATATCCCCCCACAACCCCCTCCACCACCCCATATCTCCCCCCATCCCCCCTCCCCGTCCCAGCCCCGCCCCCATACCCCCCCCCCCGCCCCACCTTCTGCCCTATGGCGGACACGAGGTACCCGTTGCAGTGGCAGAGCGCAGTGACGGGGCCCTTCTGCTCCTTCTCGTACAGAACCTTGAATTTATTCTTGGTCAGGGGCTGCCCCGGTTCCGGCACCACCTCGATCACATCCATGATCAGGATCTGGGGGGACGCAACGGCTCGGCGGGGGTCCCAAAGGGTGACCCCAAAAGGGACGGCCCCAAACGTGACACCAACGTGGCCCCAAAGCTGACCCGAAGTTGACCCCAACGGTGACCCCAAAGTTGACCCCAAACATGAGCCCAAAGGGGACCCCAAAGCTGACCCCAAAGTTGACCCCAAACATCAGCCCAAAGGTGACCCCAAAGGTGACCCCAAACATGAGCCCAAAGTCGACCCCAAAGTCACCCCAAACATGAGCCCAAAGGTGACCCCAAAGGAGACCCCAAAGTCGACCCCAAACATGAGCCCAAAGGTGACCCCAAACATGAGCCCAAAGGGGACCCCACAGTTGACCCCAAAGGTGTCCCAAAGGGTGACCCCAAAAGGGACGGCCCCAAACGTGACACCAACGTGGCCCCAAAGCTGACCCCAAAGTCACCCCAAACATCAGCCCAAAGGTGGACCCCAACGGTGACCCCAAAGTTGACCCCAAACATGAGCCCAAAGGTGACCCCAAAGGTGACCCCAAAGTGACCCCAAACATCAGCCCAAAGGTGACCCCAAAGGTGACCCCAAAGTCACCCCAAACATCAGCCCATAGGTGACCCCAAAGTTGACCCCAAAGTCACCCCAAACATGAGCCCAAAGGGGACCCCAAAGGAGACCCCAAAGTCACCCCAAACATCAGCCCAAAGGGGACCCCAAAGGTGACCCCAAAGTCACCCCAAACATCAGCCCAAAGGTGACCCCAAAGGTGACCCCAAACATGAGCCCAAAGATGACCCCAAAGGTGACCCCAAACATGAGCCCAAAGGTGACCCCAAAGGTGTCCCAAAGGGTGACCCCAAAAGGGACGGCCCCAAACGTGACACCAATGTGGCCCCAAAGCTGACCCGAAGTCGACCCCAACGGTGACCCCAAAGTTGACCCCAAACATCAGCCCAAAGGTGACCCCAAAGGTGACCCCAAAGTCACCCCAAACATCAGCCCATAGGTGACCCCACAGTTGACCTCAAAGGTGTCCCAAAGGGTGACCCCAAAAGGGACGGCCCCAAACGTGACACCAACGTGGCCCCAAAGCTGACCCCAAAGGTCACCCCAAACATCAGCCCAAAGGTGACCCCAAAGGTGACCCCAATGTCATACTAAATATGACCCCAAAGGTGGCCCCAAAGGTGACCCCAAAGCCACCCCAATGTCATATTAAATAGGTGACCCCAAAGGTGACCCCAAAGTTGACCCCAAACGTGAGCCCATAGGTGACCCCAAAGGTGACCCCAAAGGTGACCCCAATGTCATACTAAATATGACCCCAAAGGTGACCCCAAAGGTGACCCCAAACATCAGCCCAAAGGTGACCCCAAATTCATCCTAAGTATGACCCCAAAGGTGACCCCAAAGGTGTCCCAAAGGGTGACCCCAAAAGGGACGGCCCCAAACATGACACCAACGTGGCCCCAAAGCTGACCCAAAGTTGACCCCAACGGTGACCCCAAAGTTGACCCCAAACATGAGCCCAAAGGGGACCCCAAAGCTGACCCCAAAGTTGACCCCAAACATCAGCCCAAAGGTGACCCCAAAGGTGACCCCAAAGTCACCCCAAACATCAGCCCATAGGTGACCCCACAGTTGACCCCAAAGGTGTCCCAAAGGGTGACCCCAAAAGGGACGGCCCCAAACGTGACACCAACGTGGCCCCAAAGCTGACCCAAAGGTGACCCCAAAGGTGACCCCAAACATGAGCCCATAGGTGACCCCAAAGTTGACCCCAATGTCACTACAAATATGACCCCAAAGGTGGCCCCAAAGGTGACCCCAAAGGTCACCCCAATGTCATATTAAATATGACCCCAAAGGTGACCCCAAAGTTGACCCCAAACATGAGCCCATAGGTGACCCCAAAGGTGACCCCAATGTCATACTAAATATGACCCCAAAAGTGACCCCAAAGGTGACCCCAAACATCAGCCCAAAGGTGACCCCAAAGTTCATCCTAAGTATGACCCCAAAGGTGACCCCAAAGGTGTCCCAAAGGGTGACCCCAAAAGGGACGGCCCCAAACGTGACACCAACGTGGCCCCAAAGCTGACCCCAAAGTCACCCCAAACATCAGCCCAAAGGTGGCCCCAAAAGGGACGGCCCCAAACGTGAGCCCCAAAGCTGACCCGAAGTTGACCCCAACAGTGACCCCAAAGTTGACCCCAAACATCAGCCCAAAGGGGACCCCGAAGCTGACCCCAAAGTGACCCCAAACATCAGCCCAAAGGTGACCCCAAAGGTGACCCCAAAGTCACCCCAAACATCAGCCCATAGGTGACCCCACAGTTGACCTCAAAGGTGTCCCAAAGGGTGACCCCAAAAGGGACGGCCCCAAACGTGACACCAACGTGGCCCCAAAGCTGACCCCAAAGGTCACCCCAAACATCAGCCAAAGGTGACCCCAAAGGTGACCCCAATGTCATACTAAATATGACCCCAAAGGTGGCCCCAAAGGTGACCCCAAAGGTCACCCCAATGTCATATTAAATATGACCCCAAAGGTGACCCCAAAGTTGGGGGACCCCAAAGCTGCCCCAAACGTGACACCAAACGTGAGCCCAAAGGTGACCCCAAAGCTGACCCCAAAGTCACCCCAAACATCAGCCCAAAGGTGACCCAAAGTTGACCCCAAACATGAGCCCAAAGGGGACCCCAAAGCTGACCCCAAAGGTGACCCCAAACATGAGCCCAAAGGTGACCCCAAAGCTGACCCCAAAGTCACCCCAAACATCAGCCCAAAGGTGACCCCAAAGTTACCCCAAACATGAGCCCATAGGTGACCCCAAAGTGACCCCAAAGTCACCCCAAACATCAGCCCAAAGGTGACCCCAAAGGTGACCCCAAAGTCACCCCAAACATCAGCCCAAAGTGACCCCAAAGTGACCCCAAAGTGCCAAGACCCCAAAGTGGCCCAAAGCTGACCCAAAGTGACCCCAAACGTCACCCAATAGGTGACCCCAAAGGTGACCCCAAACATGAGCCCAAAGCTGACCCAAAGTTGACCCCAAACGTCAGCCCAAGTGACCCCAAAGTCACCCCAAACATGAGCCCAAAGTCGACCCCAAAGTCACCCCAAACATGAGCCCAAAGGGACCCCAAAGGTGACCCCAAACATCAGCCCAAAACCCCACAGTTGACCCAAAGGTGTCCCAAAGGGTGACCCCAAAAGGGACGGCCCCAAACGTGACACCAACGTGGGCCCAAAGCTGACCCAAAGCTGACCCCAAAGTCACCCCAAACATGAGCCCAAAGGTGACCTCAAAGGTGACCCTAAACATGAGCCCAAAGGGGACCCCAAAGCTGTCCCCAAAGTCACCCCAAACATCAGCCCAAAGGTGACCCCAAAGTCACCCCAAACATGAGCCCATAGGTGACCCCAAAGTCACCCCAAACATGAGCCCAAAGGTGACCCCAAAGTTGACCCCAAAGTCACCCCAAACATCAGCCCAAAGCCGACCCCAAAGTCACCCCAAACATCAGCCCAAAGGTGACCCCAAAGTCGACCCCAAAGTAGACCCCAAACATCAGCCCAAAGGTGACCCCAAAGGTGACCCCAAAGTTGACCCCAAACATGAGCCCAAAGCGGACCCAAAGTTGACCCCAAACGCCAGCCCAAAGGTGACCCCAAAGTGACCCCAAAAATGAGCCCAAAGCTGACCCCAAAGTCACCCCAAACATCAGCCCAAAGTGACCCCAAAGTTGACCCCAAAAGTGTCCCAAAGGGTGACCCCAAAAGTGACAGTCCCAAACATGGCCAAGTGACCCCAAAGTGACCCCAAAGCTGACCCAAAGTGACCCCAAAGTGACCCCAAACGTGACCCCAAAAGTGACCCCAAACATGACCCCAAAGTGACCCAAAGTCCAAGCTGCCAAGGACCCCAAAGGTGCAACCCAAACATGAGCCCATAAGTGACCCCAAAGCTGACCCAAAGTGACCCCAAACATCAGCCCAAAGGTGACCCCAAAGTTCACCCCAACAGTGAGCCCAAAGTGACCCCAAATGTACCCCAAAATGACCCAAAGTGACCCCAAAAGTTCCCCAAACGCCACAAGTGACCCCAAAGTCCCAACGTCCCCAAGCTGACACCAAAGTGTCCCCAAATGTCACCCAAATGTCCCCAAAGTGTCCCCAATGTCCCAAGTCTGACCCTGCCCGTGCACGTCACCAAATCCTCGCCCTGCATCAGACACGTCCCCAAATGTCCCCAAATGTCCCCAAATGTCCCCAATGTCCCCAGCACCCTGCCCAGCACGTCACCTCCTCGCCCTGCATCAGACACGTGCCCAAATGTCCCCAAATGTCCCCAAATGTCCCCAATGTCCCCAATGTCCCCAGTCTCACCCTGCCCCTGCACGTCACCTCCTCGCCCTGCATCACACAAGTCCCCAAATGTCCCCAAATGTCCCCAGTGTCCCCATTCTCAACCTGCCCCTGCACGTCCCATCCTCGCCCTGCATCAGTCACGTCCCCAAATGTCCCCAAATGTCCCCAAATGTCCCCAATGTCCCCAATGTCCCAGTCTCACCCTGCCCCTGCAGGTCACCTCCTCGCCCTGCATCAGACAGGTCCCCACGGCCACGTATCCCTTCAGACCGGACACGGTTTCCTCGCTCTTGAGTGAGACGGTTTTCATGCAGGTCACGTGCTCCCATTCCTCCAGATCGATCCTGCGGGCACCAACTCTGCTGTCCTATATCCTATATCCTATATCCTATGTCCTATGTCCTATGTCCTAGATCCTATGTCCTATGTCCTATATCCTATATCCTATATCCTATGTCCTATATCCTATGTCCTATGTCCTATATCCTATGTCCTATGTCCTATATCCTATGTCCTATATCCTATATCCTATATCCTATGTCCTATATCCTATGTCCTATGTCCTATATCCTATGTCCTATATCCTATATCCTATGTCCTATATCCTATATCCTATATCCTATGTCCTATATCCTATATCCTATGTCCTATATCCTATGTCCTATGTCCTATATCCTATGTCCTATGTCCTATATCCTATGTCCTATATCCTATATCCTATATCCTATGTCCTATATCCTATGTCCTATGTCCTATATCCTATGTCCTATGTCCTATATCCTATGTCCTATATCCTATATCCTATGTCCTATATCCTATATCCTATATCCTATGTCCTATATCCTATGTCCTATGTCCTATGTCCTATATCCTATGTCCTATATCCTATATCCTATGTCCTATATCCTATGTCCTATGTCCTATGTCCTATATCCTATGTCCTATATCCTATATCCTATGTCCTATATCCTATGTCCTATGTCCTATATCCTATGTCCTATGTCCTATATCCTATGTCCTATATCCTATATCCTATATCCTATGTCCTATATCCTATGTCCTATGTCCTATATCCTATGTCCTATATCCTATATCCTATGTCCTATGTCCTATATCCTATATCCTATACCCTATATCCTATATCTTATATCCTATGTCCTATGTCCTATGTCCTATATCCTATGTCCTATGTCCTATATCCTATATCCTATATACTATGTCCTATGTCCTATATCCTATGTCCTATGTCCTATGTCCTATGTCCTATGTCCTATATCCTATGTCCTATGTCCTATGTCCTATGTCCTATGTCCTATGTCCTATGTCCTATGTCCTATGTCCTATATCCTATGTCCTATGTCCTATATCCTATATCCTATATACTATGTCCTATGTCCTATATCCTATATCCTATGTCCTATATCCTATGTCCTATGTCCTATGTCCTATGTCCTATATCCTATGTCCTATGTCCTATGTCCTATATCCTATGTCCTATATCCTATATCCTATGTCCTATGTCCTATATCCTATGTCCTATGTCCTATGTCCTATGTCCTATATCCTATGTCCTATGTCCTATGTCCTATATCCTATGTCCTATACCCTATGTCCTATATCCTATGTCCTATGTCCTATGTCCTATGTCCTATATCCTATGTCCTAGAATCCTATATCCTATGTCCTATATCCTATGTCCTAGATCCTATGTCCTATGTCCTATATCCTATGTCCTATATCCTATATCCTATGTCCTATGTCCTACGTCCTATGTCCTATATCCTATATCCTATGTCCTATGTCCTATATCCTATGTCCTATGTCCTATATCCTATGTCCTAGATCCTATGTCCTATGTCCTATGTCCTATGTCCTATATCCTATGTCCTATATCCTATGTCCTATGTCCTATGTCCTAGTCCTATGTACTATGTCCTATGTCCTATGTCCTATATCCTATGTCCTATGTCCTATATCCTATGTCCTATATCCTATGTCCTATGTCCTATGTCCTATGTCCTATATCCTATATCCTATGTCCTATGTCCTATATCCTATATCCTATATCCTATGTCCTATGTCCTATATCCTATATCCTATATCCTATGTCCTATGTCCTATATCCTATGTCCTATATCCTATGTCCTATGTCCTATATCCTATATCCTATACCCTATGTCCTATTCCTATATCCTATGTCCTATGTCCTATGTCCTATGTCCTATGTCCTATATCCTATATCCTGTCCTATGTCCTATATGCTATGTCCTATATTTTATATCCTATATCCTATGTCCTATGTCCTATATCCTATATCCTATATCCTATGTCCTATGTCCTATATCCTATGTCCTATGTCCTATGTCCTATGTCCTATGTCCTATATCCTATGTCCTATGTCCTATATCCTATGTCCTATTTCCTATGTCCTATGTCCTATGTCCTATGTCCTATGTCCTATGTCCTATATCCTATATCCTATGTCCTATGTCCTATATCCTGTATCCTATGTCCTATGTCCTATATCCTATATCCTATGTCCTATGTCCTATATCCTATGTCCTATGTCCTATATCCTATGTCCTATGTCCTATATCCTATATCCTATATCCTATGTCCTATGTCCTATATCCTATATCCTATGTCCTATGTCCTTTATCCTTAGTCCTATGTCCTACTATATCCTATATCCTATATCCTATGTCCTATGTCCTATGTCCTAATCCTATATCCTACGTCCTATGTCCTAGTTCCTATATCCTATATCCTATGTCCTATGTCCTTATCCTATGTCCTATGTCCTAGATCCTATATCCTATATCCTATGTCCTATATCCTATGTCCTAATCCTATATCCTACGTCCTATGTCCTACGTCCTATATCCTATATCCTAGATCCTATATCCTATGTCCTATATCCTATGTCCTATGTCCTATATCATCCTATGTCCTATGTCCTATGTCCTAGATCCTATATCCTATGTCCTATGTCCTATGTCCTATATCCTATATCCTATGTCCTATATCCTATGTCCTATATCCTATATCCTATATCCTATGTCCTATGTCCTATATCCTATATCCTATGTCCTATGTCCTATATCCTATATCCTATATCCTATATCCTATGTCCTACTATCCCTATATCCTATATCCTATGTCCTATGTCCTATATCCTATATCCTAATGTCCTATGTCCATCCATATCCTATATCCTATCACCTATATCCTATATCTATATCCTATGTCCTATGTCCTATGTCCTATATCCTATGTCCTATGTCCTATATCCTATATCCTATATCCTAATCCTATGTCCATTGTCCTATATCCTATGTCCTATGTCCTATGTCCTATGTCCTATGTCCTATATCCTATGTCCTATGTCCTATGTCCTATGTCCTATGTCCTATGTCCTATGTCCTATGTCCTATGTCCTATATCCTATGTCCTATGTCCTATATCCTATATCCTATATCCTATGTCCTATGTCCTATTCCTATACCTATGTCCTATATCCTATGTCCTATGTCCTATATCCTATGTCCTATATCCTATGTCCTATGTCCTATGTCCTATATCCTATGTCCTATATCCTATATCCTATATCCTATGTCCTATTCCTATGTCCTAATGTCCTATGTCCTATGTCCTATATCCCATATCCCTATGTCCTATGTCCTATATCCTATGTCCTATATCCTATATCCTATATCCTATGTCCTATAGTCCTATGTCCTATATCCTATATCCTATGTCCTAGATCCTATATCCTATGTCCTATATCCTATGTCCTATATCCTATATCCCATGTCCTATATCCTATGTCCTAATCCTATACCTATGTCCTATGTCCTATGTCCCATATCCTATATCCTATGTCCTATATCCTATGTCCTATATCCTATATCCTATATCCTATGTCCTATATCCTATATCCTATATCCTATGTCCTATGTCCTAATTCCTATATCCTATATCCTATATCCTATGTCCTATATCCTATATCCCTATATCCTATGTCCTATGTCCTATCCTGAATCCTATGTCCTATGTCCTATTCCCTATATCCTATATCCTATATCCTATATCTTATATCCTATGTCCTATGTCCTATATCCATATCCTATGTCCTATTCCTATATCCTATATCCTATATTCTATGTCCTATGTCCTATATCCTATGTCCTATGTCCTATGTCCTATGTCCTATGTCCTATATCCTATGTCCTATGTCCTATGTCCTATGTCCTATGTCCTATGTCCTATGTCCTATGTCCTATGTCCTATGTCCTATGTCCTATGTCCTATGTCCTATGTCCTATATCCTATATCCTATGTCCTATGTCCTATATCCTATATCCTATGTCCTATATCCTATGTCCTATGTCCTATGTCCTATGTCCTATATCCTATGTCCTATGTCCTATGTCCTATATCCTATGTCCTATGTCCTATATCCTATGTCCTATGTCCTATATCCTATGTCCTATGTCCTATGTCCTATGTCCTATATCCTATGTCCTATGTCCTATGTCCTATATCCTATGTCCTATATCCTATGTCCTATGTCCTATATCCTATGTCCTATATCCTATGTCCTATGTCCTATATCCTATGTCCTATATCCTATATCCTATGTCCTATATCCTATATCCTATGTCCTATGTCCTATATCCTATGTCCTATATCCTATATCCTATGTCCTATGTCCTATATCCTATATCCTATGTCCTATGTCCTATATCCTATGTCCTATATCCTATATCCTATGTCCTATGTCCTATGTCCTATATCCTATGTCCTATATCCTATATCCTATATCCTATGTCCTATGTCCTATGTCCTAGATCCTATATCCTATATCCTATATCCTATGTCCTATATGCTATGTCCTATGTCCTATATCCTATGTCCTATGTCCTATATGCTATGTCCTATATCCTATGTCCTATATCCTATATCCGACATCCCACATCCCACAGCCCACATCCTATATCCTATATCACACATCCCAGATCCTGTATCCTATATCCCATATCCCACATCCCACATCCCACATCCCACATCCTATAACACACATCCCGGATCCCACATCCTATATCCTATATCACACAGCCCAGATCCCATATCCCATATCCCCTATCCTGTATCCCACATCCCATATCACACATCCCACATCCTATATCCTATATCACACATCCCACATCCCATATCCCATATCCTGTATCCCACATCCCATATCACATATCCTATACCCTATATCCCATATCCTATATCCTATACTCTATATCCTATATCATATATCTCATATCCGATATCCTATATCCTATATCACACATCCCACATCCCATATCCTGTATCCCACATCCCATATCACATATCCTATACCCTATATCACACATCCCAGATCCCATATCCCATATCCTGAATCCCATCTCCCATATCCCCATATCCCCCAACATCCCATAACCCACATCCCATAACCCACATCCCATAACCCACATCCCATATCCCACATCCCCATATCCCCCACATCCCATATCCCCACATCCAATATCCCCACATCCCATATCCCCCACATCCCATATCCCATACCCCATATCCCCCCATCCCATATCCCCCACATCCCATATCCCACATCCCATATCTCACATCTCCACATCCCATATCCCACATCCACCCATCCCAAATCCCCCACACCCCACATCCCATATCCCCATATCCCCATATCCCACATCCCACATCCCATATCCCCATATCCATATCCCACATCCCATATCCCATATCCCCATATCCCACATCCCACATCCCATATCCCCACATCCCATATCCCACATCCCATATCCCATATCCCCATATCCCACATCCCATATCCCATATCCCATATCCCACATCCCATATCCCCATACCCCATATCCCCCCATCCCATATCCCCCATATCCACATTCCTCGATCCCATATCTCACATCTCCACATCCCATATCCCACATCCACCCATCCCAAATCCCCCACACCCACATCCCATATCCCCATATCCCCATATCCCACATCCCACATCCCATATCCCCACATCCCATATCCCACATCCCATATCCCCACATCCCATATCCCACATCCCACACCCCATATCCCCACATCCCATATCCCACATCCCATATCCCCATATCCCACATCCCATATCCCATACCCCATAACCCACATCCCATATCCCATATCTCCATATCCCACATCCCATATCCCATACCCCATATCCCCCACATCCCATATCCTCCACATCCCATATCCCACATCCCATATCCCATATCCCCATATCCCCCCATCCCATATCCCATACCCCATATCCCACACCAATCCCATCATCCACATCCCACAATCCCCACACATCCCATCCCCACCCCCATCCCATATCCCACCACCCCACATCCCATATCCCCCACATCCCATCCCACATCCCCACATCCCATATCCCCACATCCCATATCCCCACCATCCCCACATCCCCACATCCCCACAATCCCCATCCCCAATCCATCCCCACATCCCCACATCCCCAATCCCCCCACCCATATCCCCCAATTCCCCATATCCCCACATCCCATATCCCCATCCCATATCCCCATCCAATCCCACTCCACCCACATCCCCCACATCCCCCACTCCCCCACATCCCCATATCCCCCACCATCCCCAATCCCACATCCCCATCCCATATCCCCCCATCCCATCCCCCACATCCCATATCCCCACATCCACATACCCCATCCCCCATCCCACATCCCCCACATCCCATCCCCACATCCCAATCCCACATCCCCATCACCATATCCCCACATCCCATATCCCCATCCCAATCCCCCACATCCCATATCCCCCACATCCCATTCCCACATCCCACCACATCCCACTCATCCCCACATCCCATTCCCCCATCCCATATCCCCCCACCATCCCCATATCCCCACATCCCCACATCCCTATCCCACATCCCATATCCCCACATCCCAATCCCCCACACACTCCCCATATCCCACTCCACCATCCCCATCCATCCCACATCCCCATCCCATATCCCCACATCCCCATCCCAATCCCCAATCCCCACTCCCAATCCCCACATCCCACATCCCCACATCCCATATCCCCCACATCCCATATCCCCACCACTCCCCACTCCCATATCCCACATCCCATATCCCCACACATCCCACCCATCCCAATCCCCACTCCCTCCCATCCCATATCCCCACATCCCAATCCCACTATCCCACATCATATCCCCCATCCATCCCCCATCCCCATCCAATCCCCCATCATCCCATATCCCCACATCCCTATCCCCATCCCCTTCCCATCCCCCACATCCCATATCCCCATCCCACATCCCCTCCCATATCCCCACATCCCATATCCCCACTCCATATCCCCACATCCCATATCCCCACATCCCATATCCCCACATCCACATCCCACATCCCATATCCCCACATCCCATCCCACATCCCACATCCCACATCCCATATCCCCCACATCCATCCCCACTCATACCCCACTCCCACATCCCACTCCATATCCCCACATCCCCTGGTGTCCCCACGTCCCCCCACACCCCCATGTCCCCCCACGTCCCCTGATGTCCCCACGTCCCCTGGTGTCCCCACGTCCCCCCACACCCCCATGTCCCCCCACGTCCCCCTGATGTCCCCACGTCCCCTGGTGTCCCCATGTCCCCCCACATCCGCCCATGTCCCCCCACATCCCCTGATGTCCCCACATCCCCTGGTGTCCCCATGTCCCCTGATGTCCCCACGTCCCCTGGTGTCCCCACGTCCCCCCACATCGCCCATGTCCCCCCACGTCCCCTGATGTCCCCACGTCCCTGGTGTCCCCACGTCCCCCGATGTCCCCACGTCCCCTGATGTCCCCACGTCCCCCACATCCCATGTCCCTCCACATCCCTAAGTGTCCCACGTCCCCGATGTCCCCACGTCCCCTGGTGTCCCCATGTCCCCCACATCCCCCGATGTCCCCACGTCCCCTGGTGTCCCCACGTCCCCCGATGTCCCCACGTCCCCTGGTGTCCCCATGTCCCCCCACATCCGCCCACGTCCCCCACGTCCCCTGATGTCCCCACATCCCCTGGTGTCCCCACGTCCCCCCACGTCCCCCCACATCCCCATGTCCCCCCACGTCCCCTGGTGTCCCCATGTCCCCTGATGTCCCCACGTCCCCCCACATCCACCCATGTCCCCCCACGTCCCCTGATGTCCCCACATCCCCCCACATCCCCATGTCCCCCCACGTCCCCCGATGTCCCCACGTCCCCCGATGTCCCCACGTCCCCCGGTGTCCCCACGTCCCCCGGTGTCCCCATGTCCCCCCACATCCCCTGATGTCCCCACGTCCCCCCACATCCCCATGTCCCCCCACGTCCCCCGATGTCCCCACGTCCCCCGATGTCCCCACGTCCCCGGTGTCCCCTCGCCCCCCGCTCACCGTGTGTTGGGAATGGCCTCCCAGCTGACGGGGGAGATGAGCTGGATGGAAAAGGCCTCCTGCTGGGGGTGCACGTAGCGATCGTCTGCGGGGACACAGCAGGGCGCTCGTGGGGGGAACCGCGGGACAGACGGGGGACACCGCGGGACAGACGGGGGGACATCTGGGGACAGACATGGGACACCGCGGGGACAGACAGGGGGACATCCGGGGATAGATGGGGGGACATCTGGGGACAGACAGGGGGACACCGCGGGGACAGACGGGGGGACATCTGGGGATAGATGGGGGGACATCTGGGGACAGACAAGGGGACATATGGGGACAGACGGGGGGACACCGCGGGGACAGACGGGGGGACACCACAGGACAGACAGGGGGACATCTGGGGACAGACGGGGGGACATCTGGGGACAGACGGGGGGACACCGCGGGGACAGACGGGGGGACATCCAGGGATAGATGGGGGGACATCTGGGGACAGACAGGGGGACATATGGGGACAGACAGGGGAGACATCTGGGGACAGACAGGGGGACACTGCGGGGACAGACATGGGGACATCCAGGGATAGACGGGGGGACATATGGGGACAGACGGGGGGACACCGCGGGGACAGACGGGGGGACATCCAGGGATAGATGGGGGGACATCTGGGGACAGACATGGGGACACCGCAGGGACAGACGGGGGGACATCGCGGGGACAGACGGGGGGACACCGGGGGACAGACAGGGGGACATCCGGGGATAGACTGGGGGACATCTGGGGACAGACAAGGGGACATATGGGGACAGACGGGGGGACATCGCGGGGACAGACGGGGGGACACCACGGGGACAGACGGGGGGACACCGCGGGGACAGACAGGGGGACACCAAAGGACAGACAGGGGGACATCTGGGGACAGACGGGGGGACACCGCGGGGACAGACGGGGGACATCCAGGGATAGATGGGGGGACACCGCGGGGACAGACAGGGGGACATCTGGGGACAGACATGGGGACACCGCGGGGACAGACAGGGGGACATCCGGGGATAGATGGGGGACATCTGGGGACAGACAAGGGGACATATGGGGACAGACGGGGGGACATCGCGGGGACAGACGGGGGGACACCACAGGACAGACAGGGGGACATCTGGGGACAGACAAGGGGACATCTGGGGACAGACGGGGGGACACCGCGAGGACAGACAGGGGGACATCCGGGGATAGATGGGGGGACATCTGGGGACAGACAAGGGGACATATGGGGACAGACGGGGGGACATCGCAGGGACAGACGGGGGGACACCACAGGACAGACAGGGGGACATCTGGGGACAGACGGGGGACACCGCGGGGACAGACAGGGGGACACCGCGGGGACAGACGGGGGGACACCGCGGGGACAGACAGGGGGACATCCGGGGATAGATGGGGGACATCTGGGGACAGACGGGGGGACATCGCAGGGACAGACGGGGGGACACCACAGGACAGACAGGGGGACATCTGGGGACAGACGGGGGACAACCGGGGGACAGATGGGGGACATCGCGGGGACAGATGGGGGGACATCCGGGGATAGACGGGGGGACATCTGGGGACAGACAAGGGGACATATGGGGACAGACGGGGGGACACCACGGGGACAGACGGGGGACATCGCGGGGACAGACAGGGGGACACCGCGGGGACAGACGGGGGGACACCACAGGACAGACAGGGGGACATCTGGGGACAGACGGGGGGACACCGCGGGGACAGACAGGGGGACATCTGGGGACAGACAGGGGGACACCGCGGGGACAGACAGGGGGACATATGGGGACAGACGGGGGGACACCACGGGGACAGACAGGGGGACATCTGGGGACAGACATGGGGACACCGCGGGGACAGACAGGGGGACATCCGGGGACAGACAGGGGACATCCGGGGATAGACAGGGGGACATTGTGGGGACAGACAGGGGGACATCTGGGGACAGACAGGAGGACACCATGGGGACAGACAGGGGGACACCATGGGGACAGACAGGGGGACATCTGGGGACAGATAGGAGGACACCATGGGGACAGACAGGGGGACATTGTGGGGACAGACAGGGGGACATCTGGGGACAGACAGGAGGACACCATGGGGACAGACAGGGGGACATTGGGGATATCTGGGGACACCTTAGGGACAGACATGGGGACATTTGGGGACAGACAGAGGGTCACAATGGGGACATTTGGGGACAGACAAGAGGACACCGTGAGAACAGACAGGGGGACACCGAAGGGACAGATATGGCGACATTGTGGGGAAAAATGGGGACACTGTGGGGACAGACAGGGGGACATCTGGGGACAGATACGGGGACATCATGGGGACAGACGTGGGGACATTTGGGGACAGATAGGAGGACACCAAGCAAAAAGACAGGGGGACATTTGAGGACATTATGGGGACAGACATGGGGACACCGTGGGGACAGACAGGAGGACACCATGGGGACAAACAGGGGGACACCAAAGGGACAGACAGGGGGACATCATAGGGACAGACAGGGGGACATTTGGGGACAGACATGTGGACATGGCGGGGACAGACAGGGGACACCATGGGGACAGACATGGGACATCTGGGGCCAGGGGGACATTTGGGGACAGACGGGAGGATGCCATGGGGACAGACATGGGGATATTTGGGGACAGACACCTGGTGACACTTTGGGGACACTTTGGGGACACACGAGTGACATACGGGTGACACAAGGCGACACTTTGGGGACACACAGGTGACACAGGTGACACACAGTGACACACAGGTGATGCTTTGGGGACACACGCGTCACAGTGACACACAGTGGCATCTGGCGACACACGGTGACACTTTGGGGACACACAGGTGACACAAGGTGACACTTTGGGGACACAGGAGACATTTTGGGGACACGCAGAGACACGCAGTGACACCTGGTGGCACAAGGTGACACTTTGGGGACACAGGAGACATTTTGGGGACATGCAGTGACACCTGGTGACACTTTGGGGACACACAGGTGACACACGGTGAGACTTTGGGGACACAAAGGTGTCACAAGGTGACACTTTGGGGACACAGGAAACATTTTGGGGACATGCAGTGACACCTGGTGACACTTTGGGGACACACAGGTGACACACTGGTGACACTTTGGGGGACACACAGGTGGACGACACGGCGACACTTTGGGGGACACAAAGGTGGCAGCACAGGGACACTTTGGGGACACACAGGTGGCACAGGCGACACTTTGGGGACACAGGAGACATTTTGGGGACATGCAGTGACACGCAGTGACACCTGGTGACACATGGTGACACTTTGGGGACACACAGGTGACACAAGGTGACACTTTGGGGACACAAGAGACATTTTGGGAACACGAGTGACACTTGGTGACACCTGGTGACACACGGTGACACTTTGGGGACACACAGGTGGCACAGGTGACACTTTGGGACACAGGAGACATTTTGGGGACAGTGGTGACACAAGGTGACACCTGGTGACACACGGTGACACTTTGGGGACACACAGGTGGCACAGGTGACACTTTGGTGACACAAGAGACATTTTGGGGACAGCAGTGACACACAGTGACACAGGTGACACTTTGGGACACACAGGCGGCACAGGCGACACTTGGGGACACAAGAGACATTTTGGGACACACAGTGACACTGTGACACAAGGTGACACTTTGGGGACACACAGGCGCACAGGCGACACTTTGGGGACACAGGAGACATTTTGGGGACACGCAGTGACACACAGTGACACCTGGTGACATTTTGGGGACATGCAGTGACACGCAGTGACACCTGGTGACACAAGGTGACACTCTGGGGACACACAGGTGACACAAGGTGACACTTTGGTGACACAGGAGACATTTTGGGGACATGCAGTGACACGCAGTGACACCTGGTGACATTTTGGGGACACACAGGTGACACATGGTGACACTTTGGGGACACACAGGTGACACAGGTGACACTTTGGGGACACAGGAGACATTTTGGGGACATGCAGTGACACACAGTGACACGCGGTGACACTTTGGGGACACACAGGTGACACAAGGTGACACTTTGGGGACACACAGGTGGCACAAGGTGACACTTTGGGGACACAGGAGACCCTTTGGGGACACACAGTGACACAAAGTGACACCTGGTGACACACGGTGACACTTTGGGGACACACAGGTGGCACAAGGTGACACTTTGGGGACACAGGAGACCCTTTGTGGACACGCAGAGACACGCAGTGACACACGGTGACACTTTGGGGACACACAGGTGACACACGGCGACACTTTGGGGACACAGGAGACCCTTTGGGGACACACAGTGACACACGGTGACACAAGGTGACACTTTGGGGACATGCAGGTGACACAGGTGACACTTTGGGGACACAGGAGACCCTTTGGGGACATGCAGTGACACACAGTGACACACGGTGACACTTTGGGGACACACAGGTGACACAAGGTGACACTTTGGGGACACAGGTGACACTTTGGGGACACACAGTGACACGAGGTGACACTTGGGGACACTTTGGGGACACACAGGTGACACACGGTGACACTTTGGGGACAGAGAGGGGACCCAAGGTGACACTTTGGGGACACAGGAGACCCTTTGGGGACATGCAGTGGCACGAGGTGACACTTTGGGGACACACAGGCGACACACGGTGAAACTTTGGGGACACAGAGGCGGCAGAGGTGACACTTTGGGGACACGCAGGTGACACAAGGCGACACTTTGGGGACACAGGAGACACTTTGGGGACATGCAGTGACACGCAGTGACACCTGGTGACACATGGCGACACTTTGGGGACACACAGGTGACACAAGGTGACACTTTGGGGACACAGGAGACCCTTTGGGGACACACAGTGACACGCAGTGACACTTGGGGACACACAGAGGTGGCACTTTGGGGACACACAGGTGACACAAGGTGACCCTTTGGGGACGCTGTGTGCCGGCAGGGGGCAGCACTGACCGCGCTCGATGCTCTCGAACTCCTTCTCCTCGCCGGTCATTCGCGGGATGCGCGTGCAGGCGTTGCTGACGCTCGTGGCCACCGCGTAAACCTGGCACCGCAGCCCCCGCCAGCTCGGTCACGCACCGCCACACCGCAATGCCACACCGACCCACCGACCCAATGCCCACTGCCCCACTGTCCCCACTGACCCCAATGTCCCCATTGACCCCACTGACCCCACTGACCCCACTGACCCCAATGTTCCCATTGACCCCACCGACCCCAATGTCCCCACCGACTCCACTGTACCCACCGACCCCAATGACCCCACCGCGACCCACCGACCCCAATGTCCCCACCGACCCCACTGACCCCACCGACCCCACTGTCCCCACTGTACCCACTGACCCCACTGACCCCACTGACCCCACTGACCCCACTGACCCCACTGACCCACTGTACCCACTGACCCCACCGTACCCACCGTACCCACCGACCCCACTGACCCCACTGACCCCAATGACCCCAATGTCCCCACTGACCCCACTGACCCCACTGACCCCACTGACCCCACTGACCCCACTGACCCCACTGTACCCACTGACCCCATTGTCCACACTGACCCCACTGACCCCACTGACCCCAATGAGCACAGTGACCCCAATGACCCCACCGACCCCAATGTCTCCACTGACCCCAATGTCCCCACTGACCCCACCGACCCCCCACCGACCCACTGACCCCACTGTACCCACTGACCACACTGACCCCACTGACCCCACTGTACCCACTGACCACACTGACCCCACTGACCCCACTGTACCCACTGACCACACTGACCCCACTGACCCCAATCTACCCACTGACCCCATTGACCCCAATGACCCCACTGACCCCACTGACCCCATTCTCCCCACTGACCCCAATGTCCCCACTGACCCCAATGACCCCACTGACCCCAATGTCCCCACTGACCCCAATGACCCCACTGACCCCAATGTCCCCACTGACCCCAATGACCCCACTGACCCCAATGTCCCCACTGACCCACTGACCCCAATGCCCCCACTGACCCCAATGCCCCACTGACCCCAATGTCCCCACTGACCCCACTACTGACCCCAATGTCCCCACTGACCCCACTGACCCCACTGACCCACCGACCCCAATGGCACACCTGACCCAACTGACCCACTGACCCCAATGCCCCACTGACCCACTGACCCAATGCCCCACTGACCCCAATGTCCCCACTGACCCACTGACCCCAATGACCCCACTGACCCATGACCCCAATTGCCCCACTGACCCACCCCATGACCCACTGACCCACTGACCCCACTGACCCACTGACCCCATTGTGCCCACTGACCCACTGACCCCACTGACCCCACTGACCCCAATGCCACACTGACCCACTGACCCACTGACCCCAATGCCCCACTGACCCACTGACCCCAATGCCCCACTGACCCCACTGACCCCACTGACCACTGCCCAATGCCCCATTGACCCACTGATCCCAATGTCCCACTGACCCCAATCGCCCCACGACCCACTGACCCACTGACCCCAATGTTCCAATTGCCCCACTGACCCACTGACCCCACTGACCCCAATGCCCCATTGACCCACTGATCCCACTGACCCACTGACCCCAATGCCCCACTGACCCACTGACCCACTGACCCAATGCCCCATTGACCCACTGATCCCAATGTCCCACTGACCCCAATGGCACACTGACCCACTGACCCACTGACCCCAATGCCCCACCGACCCACTGACCCACTGACCCCAATGTTCCAATGCCCCACTGACCCCCGACCCCAATGTCCCACTGACCCCAATGCCCCACTGACCCACTGACCCCAATGCCCCACTGACCCCAATGCCCCACTGACCCACTGACCCCAATGCCCCACTGACCCCAATGCCCCACTGACCCCAATGTCCCACTGACCCACTGACCCCACTGACCCACTGACCCCAATGTCCCACTGACCCACTGACCCCACTGACCCACTGACCCCAATGGCACACTGACCCACTGACCCACTGACCCCAATGTCCCCACTGACCCACTGACCCCACTGACCCCAATGCCCCATTGACCCACTGATCCCAATGTCCCACTGACCCCAATGTCTTTATTGTCCCCACCGACCCACTGACCCACTGACCCCAATGTTCCAATGCCCCACTGACCCACTGACCCCACTGACCCCAATGCCCCACTGACCCACCGACCCCAATGCCCACTGACCCCAATGTCCCACTGACCCCAATGCCCCCACTGACCCACCGACCCACTGACCCCAATGTCACATTGACCCACTGACCCACTGACCCCAATGTCCCACTGACCCACTGACCCCAATGTCCCACTGACCCACTGACCTCTGACCCACTGACCCCACTGACCCACTGACTCCAATGCCCCACTGACCCACTGACCCCACTGACCCACTGACCCCAATGTCCCCACTGACCCACCGACCCACTGACCCCACTGACCCACTGACCCAATGTCCCCACTGACCCACCAACCCCAATGTCCCACTGACCCACTGACCCCAATGCCCCACTGACCCCAATGTCCCACTGACCCCAATGTCCCATTGACCCCAATGCCCCACTGACCCACTGACCCCACTGACCCCAATGGCACACTGACCCACCGACCCCAATGGCACAGTGACCCACTGACCCCAATGCCCCACTGACCCACTGACCCACTGACCCCAATGCCCCATTGACCCACTGATCCCAATGTCCCACTGACCCCAATGCCCCACTGACACACCGACCCCAATGCCCCACTGACCCCAATGTCCCACTGACCCCAATGCCCCACTGACCCACCAACCCCACTGACCCCAATGTCACATTGACCCACTGACCCCACTGACCCCAATGTCCCACTGACCCACTGACCCACTGACCCACCGACCCCACTGACCCCACTGACCCACTGACCCCAATGCCCCAATGCCCCACTGACCCCACTGACCCACTGACCCCAATGCCCCACTGACCCACCGACCCCAATACCCCATTGACCCACTGACCCAATAGCACACTGACTCACTGACCCCAATGTCCCCACTGACCCCAATGTCCCACTGACCCCAATGCCACATTGACCCCAATGCCCCACTGACCCCACTGACCCCACTGACCCCAATGGCACACTGACCCACTGACCCCACTGACCCTAATGCCCCATTGACCCACTGACCCCAATGTCCCACTGACCCCAATGTCCCACTGACCCACTGACCCCAATGGCACACTGACCCACTGACCCCACTGACCCCAATGTCACATTGACCCACTGAGCCACTGACCCCAATGCCCCACTGACCCACTGACCCCAATGTCCACATTGACCCACTGACCCCAATGACCCCACTGACCCCAATGCCCCACCGACCCCAATGTCCCACTGACCCACTGACCCCAATGTCCCACTGACCCCACTGACCCCAATGCCCCCACTGACCCCAATGCCCCACCGACCCCAATGTCCCACTGACCCACTGACCCAATGTCCCACTGACCCACTGACCCCAATGCCCCACTGACCCATTGACTCAATGCTCCACAGACCCATTCCCCCGAATGTCCCCAGTGTCCCCATTGCTCCCAATGTCCCCATTCCTCCCACTGACCCCAATGTCCCCATTCCTCCCAATGCCCCCAATGTCCCCATTCCTCCCACTGACCCCAATGTCCCCATTGCACCCAATGTCCCCAATGTCCCCATTCCCCTGAATGCCCCGTGTCCCCACTGCTCCCAATGTCCCCAATGTCCCCGTTCCCCTGAATGTCCCCAATGTCCCCACTGGCCCCAATGTCCCCATTGCTCCCAATGTCCCCAATGTCCCCATTCCCCTGAATGTCCCCAATGTCCCCATTGACCCCCAATGTCCCCATTACACCCAATGTTTCCATTGCTCCCAATGTCCCCAATGTCCCCATTCCCCTGAATGTCCCCAATGCCCCCACTGCTCCCAATGACCCCAATGTCCCCATTCCTCCCACTGACCCCAATGTCCCCATTGCTCCCAATGTCCCCATTGCACTCAATGTCCCCATTCCTCCCACTGACCCCAATGTCCCCATTGCTCCCAATGTCCCCAATGTCCCCATTGCTCCCAATGTCCCCATTGCTCCCAATGTCCCCATTCCTCCCACTGACCCCAATGTCCCCATTGCTCCCAATGTCCCCAATGTCCCCATTGCTCCCAATGTCCCCATTGCTCCCAATGACCCCAACGTCCCCATTGCTCCCAATGTCCCCAACGTCCCCATTGCTCCCAATGTCCCCATTCCCCTGAATGTCCCCAATGTCCCCATCGCTCCCAATGTCCCCAATGTCCCCATTCCTCCCACTGACCCCAACGTCCCCATTGCTCCCAATGTCTCCAATGTCCCCATTGCTCCCAATGTCCCCATTCCCCTGAATGTGCCCAGTGTCCCCATTGCTCCCAATGTCCCCATTCCTCCCACTGACCCCAATGTCCCCATTGCACTCAATGTCCTCATTGCTCCCATTGCTCCCAATGTCCCCATTGCTCCCAATGTCCCCAATGTCCCCATTGCTCCCATCCAATGTCCCCAACGTCCCCATTGCTCCCAATGTCCCCATTGCTCCCAATGACCCCAATGTCCCCATTGCTCCCAATGTCCC